>NC_051863.1:173108530-173253530 GCF_015732765.1 Culex quinquefasciatus
GCCGTAGGAACGGCAAATCAAGAAAAGAGTCTTGCGCGCTTTTGATTGATTACCGCGATGCAAATTTTTTGTTGTGCCGCAAAGAAAATCCATCACAGAAAATTGAGAAAACTTCTTCGTAATCAATTCGAGCTTTTTCAGCAAATAAAAATCTTTAAACCTCACTGCCTTCTCGCCAGCCAATTTGGATTTGGAAACATGCAGTCTGGGTTAAAATTCGTGATTTGATATAACAATCCACTTTACGCCAATGATCAAAATTGTATAGAATACTGTGTGTACGCAAGCAAAGTAGATTGAGGTTAAAATTTGTAATTCGAGTGCGTGAAATAGTTTAAGTAAGTTTTTCGCAAAATATCACTTGTAAAATAGCTTGCTAGTTCTGATTGAGGGCCTTGAAAAGGGTCGTCAATTTTGTAGACTCGGTTCAAATTCAGGCCAACTCACTTCTGAGTTGGTTGGTTTGGTTGAGACTGAGACAAACTCTTTCGTGATTGATATATTGGCCCTGAAAAGGGCCGTTTAATTTGGTCTGATCTGGGCACCCTCTTCCGCCAAGGGTTTCAATCCACTTATGACGTCATCCCGTCTTCCTGCGACTGTCCGGACCGAGAGCGGAATTTGAATTTCCTCCTGCTGCTAGCCTTCCACCAACCAAAGAACAGATTTCCTAGGCTACTAGTTCTTTCCGCTGGTTGTCCTCTTCTTCTCCTTCTGCTGTGGCTTTAGCTGCTTCCTCCGCGATGGCTGCTTCCTCCTCCGATGTGGCCTTCTCGAGTGCTCGATCCAAAATGACTCGCGAGTGCGAGGTTTGGCTGCTTTTATGTCGGCAGAATAGGAGAACGGAACAAAAGGGGCGCGGTCTCAAACGCATACGCGCCAAAAACGTTTATGTGTTGGAGACCACTCCCTTTGCGCCGCTTGCCATACCCAAATCTATTTAAGCACCAAAACCTCGCACACGCGAATCATTACGGCACGAGCACTCGAGAAGGCCACTTCAGGACGGCACGGAGGAAACCGCAGCAGCCGCTAGAGCAGAGGAGCAGAGACCAGCAGAGGAACGGCCAGCAGCAGGAGAGGAATCCGTTCTCGGACCGGCAGAAAGCCAGCAACGGGAGGAATTTCGTTTTCGGCCCCGCGTAGGAAGGCCAGCAGCAATAGCCGAAAGAAGAATCATCAGCAGAAGGAGGAAATCAAAATCCGTTCTCTGGCCGGGGGAAGGCATGCTGGCTGATGCTGCAGTTGAGGAGCAAGAATGATAAAGACGGTGGAAGTCGCCAGTTCCCGACTCGTCGGTTTTAACATTAAACGGCCCTTTTCAGGGCCACAAAATTATCACGAGAGAGTTATTCTTGAATCCAAATTCATTGCGTCAGCGAGAAACATACTGCTAGAAGCCTTAAAATTAAGTGTAAATCTTGTTAAACCTATTTTGCAAATCCGATCATGATTTTTGCTGCTTCACGCTGATCGATTGAAATGAGCTTCCCATCTTGGGATGTAGCATTCAAGTACCTAGCAGCACCATTTTTGGCGCTTCATAACCCTACTGAACTGCGGCTAGACAAGATGTCCCAGCATTTGCGGAAGGTGTACAAGGCGTCCTATCGGAAGCGGAAGAGAGAGAGAGAGGAGGAGAGGCAGTTGGCGGATGAGCCTACCGCGGCGCCAGTGGACAACGCTGAACGCAAAAGGCGGTACAGGCGACGGAAGCGAGCTGCTGAAGGAGGTGGAGAGCGCGGGGATGAGTTCCCGGAAGGTTCTGGGGCTGGACCGTCGGTGTCCAATCCAGGAAAGCGGAGGCGGCAGGGGCGAGTGGGAGATGCAACGGAAGGGTCGACTGCGTCTGGCAGCACTTCTGCTGAACGTATGAGACGGTTGCGGGAGAGGAGGAGGACTGGACAGACAACGTTCGGTCGGAGCGAGCAAGGAGGTGCTACCGCGGATGTTACTTTCGTTGCTGGAGGTGTGCGACGGGGTGGTAGACGAGGAATCGCGGACATTTCGGTTCCAAATTTGGCATCGGAGAATCCCGAACAGGGTAAGTGCGATCGTAGAAAATTTATGCGTGTGTTTGTGTGTGTGTGTGTGTGCGCGTGCGTGCTAAATTTCTACAGCTTTTATTCACTTTCTAGTGATAAATTTAAATAAATTGGAAAGTGATAAATTGAAATAAATGTTATAATTAGATGAAAAATTAGCATTTCTGTAAAAAATCAAATTTAATACATTAGCGTAATCGTACAAATTTGGAATAAATTTCCAACACAATACTTGTCATGCCATAGATACGATTTTAAATGAAATGATCATTAATTCAGGTTGAAAATATTCGGCCTTGTGTTATCACTGTATTTCCAATTACTCTTATAAACATTCTCATCTCAAAACAAAGGGAGAAATTTGATATGCTAATATATAATTTTCGTGATATTATATAATTTTCGTGATATTATTAGATCCATCTCAACGCACTTTTCAAATATTTTTCATACGCAACTTTTTAGGGATTTATCCGCCCATGGAGGCAGACACAATAAGCCTCCATGATCCGGTGGTGCAGATTGATGAAGAAGGTGAGACGTTAAACACATTGTGTTATTGTGAAAAATTTACTAAACACGCAAAATAACTTTTTAGAAATGCCATCAAATTCTGCACCAAGTCAGTCGGATAGCATTTCAGATGGGGCAAGCCAGGGTAGGTCTTTAAATTTATGCGAAGTTTTCGAGGTTTGGGTCAACTCTATCGTGTTTCACAGAGCCAGGTCCTCGCAATGCAAGCAGACCGAACTACGACAGGGCCACTCTTGAGTTCCGTAAGCTTTTCGTTGAGAACTCGTTTGGTGCTGTGTGCAGCGTTTGCGACAGACTTTGGTTCAAGAACGACCTGAAGCCCATCACTGAAGCTGGGGGAAATGTACTGGTACAAGCCGGCGACTTTGATTCAACCGAAGGTTTCATGGTGTGCCAAACCTGCAACAGCAGCTTGAATCGTGGAAAGGTCCCAACCCTGTCCAAAAGCAACGGATTTGTTTACCCGCCGATTCCACCGGGTCTTCCCAAACTGGATATGATCAGCAAGCGGCTGATTTCTCCCCGTTTCATCTTTCTGGTGATTCGTCGTCTGTGTCATGCTTTGGGCAACTATGGTATCATTGGGCAGGTGATCAACGTGCCGGTAGACGTTGAGGAGATGGTTCGGGTTCTTCCTCGCGATCTTGATAATGACTGTGCGATTAATGTGAGCTTCAAGAAGCACACTGCACACAAATCGAGCCATTACTCGGGGTGGGTTTGCAAGGGGACTGTTTATGCTTGGCTCAAGTATCTCGTAACTACTCCGTTGTATAAACGTGAGGGCATTACTTTTGACGAAGAACGATTGAATGCGTTCGGAGCAGATCCACAGGAGGGTCCCTCGCGGGCGGAAGAAGCCATGCCACTGGATATCATCGATGATGAAGCCGAGCTGTTGGCTAGCATGCAACAAACTGCGATGTGGAACGAAGACATGTACCTGGAGCTTTGCCCTACCATGAACCGAATGCCCTCGAGTATTTTGTACGATGAGAATGCTGAGGAGTTGAGCAATCCCGACATATACTTTGGGGTCCCGACAACGATCAAGCAAGGCGTACAAGCTACTGTGTTCAACAAGGCGAGCAGTGAAGCTAGGCGAGCTGACAGGCGGGGTGCTCGTCCAGATCACATTCTGGCCATGGCCATGAAGGTGTTATACTGCCGTATGATTGAAGGGCTCAAATGTCACTTCAAATCTGTGGGAACAGATAACGTCACACGTGCCCAGCTCAGCGATCCAGAGTTCCAGAGGAATATGATGGAGATTGGCTTGGCTTTCTTCAAAGGGATACCGAACTCTGTGCAGTACTGGCAAGGACGCAAACAGGACCTCTTCGCCATGATTCGACAGTTGGGTAAACCAACAATGTTTCTCACCTTGAGCGCCAGTGAAACTCAATGGGAAGAACTGTTGAAGGTGCTGCACAAATTGTCCAGTGACTACGATGACCTTGAATTGGCCGACCCGCTGTCGGAGTTAAGCGCGTTTCAAAAGGCAAAGTTGGTCGTTGAAGATCCTGTGACGTGTGTTGCATACATCGACAAGCTTGTTGACGTCATAATGCGCATCTTGAAGTCCAAACGGTTCAGTCCATTTGGTAAATACTACGTTGTGGATTACTTCAAGCGGATCGAGTTTCAACAACGTGGTAGCGCGCATGCCCACATCATGCTCTGGTGTGCAAACGATCCTCGTGAGGACGTTTCCGAGGACATGCCCGCCACCATTGAAATGATCAACACTCTCTGCTCCATCGATGCCTTCCGTTGGTTGGGACCACTGCTTGGCAAGAAGCAAGAGCACGCTCACACACGTACATGTTACAAACACAACGATAAACGTTGTCGTTTCAACATTCCGTACTGGCCGATGAACGAGGATCGGGTATTGGTGCCCCTTCCGGCTGATGACAGTCGTCGTTCTGCACTGAAGAAACGTGCTCTCGAGTTTCGTGAGATTCTGAAACGAAGACTTTCGAAACTCTCGAAGACTTTCTGGCCGATTGTGAGTGTACCGAGGAATACTACCTCGAAGTGATTCGTGCATGGCTACAGCGACCAGCGTTCTTCTTCAAGCGTCCGATGAATCAGCTCTACATGAATCCATTCAACGTTTGGATTGGCGGTGTACTTCGCTCCAACAGTGATCTGCAGTTCATCATGGACGAGTACTCGTGCGCCTCTTATTTGGTTGATTACGTCAACAAGACAAATCGAGGCATCAGCGCGTTTCACCGAGAGCTTCTCGAGCTGCAGGAGCAGTATCCCGACTACGACTATCAAGGCTTGCTGAAGAAGTTGGGCGTGAGAGTACTCAACAGTGTTGAGATGTGCTCACAGGAAGCAGCGTGGATCTTGCTCCGGTTACCAATGTCCGAAGCAAGCCGGAAAATCGAATTTGTGCCGACAATGTGGCCAAATGAGAGAACCCGATGCCGGAAGCGACACCAGCAGATGGACGACGAGGGACTCGACGACGACTCAACGGACGTATGGACCAGAAACATCGTCCAGAAGTATGAGGACCGCGATGGATTGGAGGATGTGTGCCTGGCTGATTTCGTCGCATGGTATGCACCGATGAAAAGCACCAAAAACAGCTACAAGCTGCGAGGCACTGCCAAAATCCTGCGATGGCGAGGATACCCGATGAGCGAAATGGTCGAGTACAAGCGAGAGGCAGTGCTCCTGTTTTTGCCGTTCCGGAATGAACGAGTCGACCTGCTGGACCAGAACAAATTCCTCCAATTGTACGATTCGCATGAGACAGAGCTCATCGCGAAACGTAAGGAATACGATTGTGAGTTGAATTTGGAGCAGACCGTTGAGGAATACCTCCGAATAATCGCACAGGAAGGCGATGGCGAGCAAGAGAGAGCCGCCACGGAGAAGCACAACGAGTACGTGAGGAGCATCGACATGCAGCCAAACAACGATGACATCGAAAACCTGCCGACTTCTGCACTGCGAGCGATTGTGAAACAACGTTCGAATGTCATGCCAAAAGCTGACTACTGTGCCTGGATGCGGCAGGCTAACGAGAAGCAGCGCATGTTGATCCTCCACATCATCCATCGACTGACGAGCTTTGATCCTGAAATTCCAGCGATGCAGATCTTCCTGACTGGACCAGCGGGTAGTGGTAAAACGTTCACACTGCGTCTGATGATGGAAACCTATAACCGGTACAGCCAAGGTCACAACTCTCGCAACAACGCGTATATTGCATGTGCGTCGACAGGCAAAGCCGCCGTTAACATTGACGGTGTTACGGTCCATCGTGCCTACCGCATTGCAATATCGCGCCAGAGTGACTCAAAGCTTAGCCCTGAATGGCTGCAGACGTACCGAAATGAATTCCGGAACGTGAAGCTCCACATTGTAGATGAAGTTAGTATGCTTAGCGCAGGTAACTTCAGAACAATGCACATACGTTGCAGGATATTCATTTGGATTACCTTCACCCATTCGCTGACCAGGACGTTACGTTTACCGGAGATTTACATCAGCTGAATCCAGTCAATGCTTTACCAATCTATAAGGCTCCGAGAAATTCGATTGGTGGATCTTGGCTGTGGGATTACATCCGACTGTACGAGTTGGATCAGGTCATGCGTCAGACCGATGTGGTGTTCTCCACCATCCTCACCGCGATTGGCGAAGGCAAGAAACTGACGGATGAACAGAAGACGCTGATCGAGAGTCGGTTCAAGTCAGTGGAGGACTGCCAACGGGAAGCTCCCAACGCCGTTTGGCTGTTCCATCAAAACGTTGATGTCGATCGGTTCAACAGAGAAGCGTTGAGTGGGCTCGAGGGTCTGGACTGTCTTGCCGACGATATGATCACAGGTCACAGCACATCCGCTCAGGCAACCAGTGCACGAACGAAATTACATAAAATGAGCACAGCCCAAACGAGTGGGCTGCCATATATGGTTCGTTTTTGCATTGGAAAGCCCTACATGATCACTACCAACATCGATGGCGATGATAATCTGGTAAACGGAGCAATCGGCGAGCTGAAGTATGTGGAGATGCGGGAAAACGACGCCGGCGAAGAAGTGATCTACAGACTCTGGTTGCAATTCGATACGGAGAAAATCGGAACCATTGCAAGATCTAAGGCGCAGGCAGTCGTTAACGCCCGACCCCATCTCCTGCAGCAGGATTGGACCCCCATCACGAAGCAGCACGTGAACATCGCTCTTGGAGGTACGATCAAATGCAAGCGGATTCAATTTCCGATTGCGAGTGCCTGTTCCATGACAATCCACAAGTCACAAGGTGGAACTTTCTCCAAGGTCGTTTACCAGTACAGTCGCTCGCAGGAGCAAAGGCTGGTGTACGTTGCTTTGTCACGGGTTACTTCGCTGGAAGGACTCTACTTGACCTACGCGGACAATCCCTCTCTAGATCCGTCTAAGGAAAAGCCTGTGTTCCACCACGCCAAGGCAAACAACTCTCCAGCGATGCGTGAGTTGCGGGACGAATACAAGCGCTTGAGGAATAACCGTTATCGAACGATCGGAGACGATTTTTCTGAGGTGTTGGCGAGTAGTGGACCAGCATGCACCCTGATGACAATCAACGTCCAAAGCTTGAGCGCTCATCACCAGGATATATCGATCGATTCCATACTGACCAGTGTAGACTACTTGGCCCTAAGCGAGACGTGGTTGGATGATAACTCCTCGGTCGAGATTGAAGGCTACACTTGTGTTGTCCAGTCCAAAAGGGATGACGCAAGATCTGGCGGTGTGGCAATTTATCGAAAGACGACGACCAAAACCAGCATGGCAGTCCCGTATACTCCCGAATTGGTGAGTCAAGATCGAGACGAACTTTTCGGTGTGGCAGATAAATACGGTGACGTTTGCGCTGCTACAGTGGATGTGATGGGCACTGAGGTACTGCTGTTCTCGGTGTACATCATCCCAGGAACCACACTGAAGCAGAAAGGTTGGTTTTTGGCACGGAAGTTGCTCCAGACTGCCCGCACTGGTCTGCCAATGGTAGTAACCGGTGATTTTAATGTCGACGTTTCCAAACGAGAAAATGTCGAATTCATTAAGTTTATGGGCGAGCACTTCCAACTATCCTTACCTAACGACGTGAGACAGACGACCACAAATCGTGGAACGGTCCTTGATCTCACATTTACCAGAGGCATACATGTGGCGAGCAATTCGCGGTATGTATGCTATTTTTCCTACCACAGACCCATGCTGTCTGTACTACGAACTGAAGAACCCGAGCCATCTCAGTTGCATTGATCCATAAACGTTCAAAGCCGGACACGACGATATTATCATCGGATTTTACAAGAAGAAATTGAAATGTAAATTACCAGTTACACCTACACGAACACCAACACACAAATGAACTGTAAACTCATTAATTTAAGTATACCAGAAAACTTTTGTAAACACTAACTAAACACACTGACCCCTCCCCCACCCCCCAAACATTAACATCACTACATCAGGAACCAAATGAAATGTAAATATTACTTTAAGAAACAGAACAATATTGTACTACACACTAAAACCTACCCAACAACCGCCCCTCCCCTCTTCCACCCTCTCCTTCTCCTTCCCGCTTTATTCATATATTGAACGTATTTAATGATTCATTCAACCGTCATCAATTGTTTATTAACAGGAAACCATCCCCCGCCCTCTTGGAACACCGCTGATGGACCCAGCCAGGATCAAGCCTAATCTCATTTCATTTCATTCCAGGGCAAAAATTAAACGGTCCTTTTCAGGACCACCAATACATTCACGAAAGAGTTGTTCTGCAATCATCCAATTAAGCAAAATAAAATAATCTGGTTTTGAATTTCAATATCTATCCGAAAACATACTGTACTACACACTAAAACCTACCAAACAACCGCCTCCTTACCTTTTTCCCCTCCCCTTTCCAACCAATCCTTCTCCTTCCCGCTTTATTCATATATTGAACGTATTTAATGATTCATTCAACCGTCATCAATTGTTTATTAACAGGAAACCATCCCCCGCCCTCTTGGAACACCGCTGATAGACCCAGCCAGGATCAAGCCTAATCTCATTTCTTCATTCCAGGACAAAAATTGAACGGTTCTTTTCAGGACCACCAATACAATCACGAAAGAGTTGTTCTGCAATCATTCAATCAAGCAAAATAAAATAATCTGGTTTTACATTTAACTATCTATCCGAAAACATCAGCAATCCTAATCAAAATTTAAGGCCCTGTACTGTCCTATGTCTTTCGGTTATGTCTCTGACATACCATCTTGAACTTTTTATAAATTGTACCGTTTTCAAGTTTCAGCCATTTTAAAGCAACTTTTTAAAAAATAGTCGCAGTTATTATTTTTTTTATTGTTTATAATTATTTTTGAAAGGCTGAGAAATTTTTTTACATTTTGCTTTTTTTAAATTTGTTGGTACGACCCATAGTTGTTTACATATTGCCATGCACAGGTTTCATGTTTTCTAAGTCTTACCCAAATAACCCACCATTTTCTTATGTCGATAGTTCAGCAATGGTCCGATTTAAAATTTTGAAATATGAAACGATCTTGAAATCTTATGATTTTTCCGAAAACAATACTTTTATTTTTTTAAATCAAATCACTAACATGTCATGAAAGCAAAACACTCAATATTACGTCTTTTTGAGTTGTAAGTCTTGACTTTAAAAAAAATATTGTTTTCGTAAATTTTTCATATTTTAACATTGTATATCGGACCATTAAATGCTGAGATATCGACGTATCTCAGATATATCGCTAATATGTTTTTTATAGTAGTTAATAACTGATTTTGTTATTGATTTCTTTTTATAAGCTAATTATATAATTTTGATATTGTGGCTTGGTTCCAGTTTAATACAACATATTTACAAATTCTAAATAGAATGATTGAAAATTGGCTGTCAACTTTTAAATTATGTTCAACATTTGAAAAAATGTAAAATTCATCAAAGACCAGGCAAAATATCCCAGTGAGCAAATAATCAAAATGTTTTTAAGTTAAAGTGATAAAAAAAATGATAATATATTTCGTTATGCACAACATTTTCGTTCAAATTGCTGTTGTGGTTTTTTTTAAGCTTTTTAACCAATAATTGAAAAAACATCTCAAAATTTTTGAACAGATTGCTAATTTCCTTACGGGGGTACAGTCATCGCTCATATTCGGAACAGTTTACAGATCGGCCAAAAATCATATCAAAAATCAAAAATCATATCAAATCAGTAATTTGACTAAATGATTTGCTTTTACCTTCATTTGCAAGCTTTTCATGCGATCTTTCGAATGCTGTATCGACCAACTGCAAATTTTAACTTTTATATTATGTTTTTAGGTTAAGTTTGGCTTTCGGTCTGTTTGGGGAATCAAAACACTTGTATGTTCTCTTCATCCGACGTTTCGACCCGTTTTGGGCCTTTTTCAAGGAATGTAGGGGTAGATTTATTGGGTAAGGCACAAAAACATAAAAAATTGTACACTTGTTCTAAGCTTACCGAAATGGGAGTGTTTGTCGTCGTTGTTTTTGTGCCTTACCCAATAAATCTACCCCTAGATTCCTTGAAAAAGGCCCAAAACGGGTCGAAACGTCGGATGAAGAGAACATACAAGTGTTTTGATTCCCCAAACAGACCGAAAGCCAAACCTAACCTAAACATTTATTGATACGGTCGAATAAACAACATGATTTTAAATTAAGTTTTTGAAGAAAAACTTTGGCCCTTGAAATCCACAAATTCAGAACACTTTTTTTCTTACGGATGTAAACAAACTTTGATTCTCTTCAGGAGTAAATATTTTCTACAAAATAATGACATCACACACTAAAACCAACGAAGCTCAAGCTTAGTTATGTTTTATGAATGATCTGATAACTTTTTTGTGAAAATAGCAGTTAAATTCAGGTGTTCCACAATTGTGGGAGACACAATAACATCCCACAATCATGGAACAGGCAATTTGGAGGCAGTGTTCTGCTGCTCTGGATAATATAGTCTCGAAGTGAAGTTTTTTGTTCAAAAAGTACTACTTTTACTAGCAAGAAAATGTCCAAATAAAGGTCCTAAAAATAGTAGGGTCGAGAGAAAAGCTGCATTTGGCATGCAATTGTCAAATAATCACAAAAGTGTTCCGAATTTGTGGGTGTTCCGAATATGTGGGATGACTGTATATCAATAATAAAAAAATCAGCATTTAAATTTTACTCTTTAAAATCAACATACCTACAACAAGATTTGTTATCCGTCGTTATGTTTTTTTTTTTTTTTGTTATCGGAATGTTAAAACACAAACAGGTAATATTCGACCTATCAAAATTACACCTTCTAAAGTTAAACAATTTTTTACTCTGTAATGAAAATTACACGAGTCCCTGTTGCAAAATCACACTTTTGTTTGGCACAAATCTGTCAAGTGCCAAACTTTTCGAGTTCTTTTCGTTGAAAACCTCTGAGAAACGTTTCCTCCCAACGTCAACCCAAACTTCAGCAGTAGCTTTCCCAACAGCAAAAAAATACACGAAAACCGGAAAAATCGACACGACAAGAGTGACAACGGCGACGACTATGCTGCTGCTGCTGCTGCTACAATTCTGTAGAACCCTAGAAAGAGTTGAAAGTTGATAAATTTTGTGAAAATTAAATAAATTCTGCTCCAGGACGTGCGCCTGAAAGTGTCACTCGTGCAAGTGGATGAAGGCAAAGAAAGATTGTAGTGAATTTGTTGTATTTTCAGAGTGTTGAGTGATTTTTTGTTTTATTTATCTATTTTACGATATCTGTTTTTGATCAAGTTGGTGATAGTTGGTGATTCCATGATTTTTTTTTTCGCTTGTTAAAATCAATTATACTAACATTCTCATTACTGTTGTTTTAAACATTTCTTTTATTTTTTATTTTTGCAGGTTGTCCCATCTATCAGCCAAACTGACATCAGAGCAAGATAACACTAATACCACTTGATGCTTATACACACCTCCACTCACCTAGCTCAACGTGGTGATGATGTGTTTTGCATCGAAACCAAGAATGAAAAGTGAGTGCAAATTGATCAGTGTCTTTGGGAGTGGGTGGCATTATTATTCGAGATGGCTTCCGGCAGCGTAGCAGCATTCACACATACAAACACACCCAGACAGACAGAAAACGCATCAAGCCATCGATCACTGATAGAACACGCCAGGGCGATGCATCAGTTGCATCAGAATGTTGCCAAATGGTTGAGGCCAGATATCTTGCGTGGGTGGCAGTCGTTGAGAAGAAGAGTACTCTAAAGTTTCATCCTTGGATTCGCTGGTTGTCTACAACGAGGTGAAGAAACCTTGGCTGCAAGGGTTTACCTTGTTGAACGTGTGGTTTTGGTGCGGCTGGTGGTGGCAGATGTGAGCGATATCTTTCAACGTCGTTACTGCAACGCTGGAAGAGAAGGATTTCCTAGGGTAGGATGTCTCAGGGGAAGAAAATTACACTATCTGACGATGATTTATTAGTTTGAATTTGGTAAACCTTGAAGGGTTAAAGGTAGCTCAGTAGGAACAAAAAGAAAATATGATATTACTTCTTTTCATGAGGTCTGAAATAGGATTAAATCATAAAAAAAAATACTTTTTACTATGATATAATTGCAAGTTTTAATCAAATTACCTAATGTACAGTGTTATCTTACGGTAGTCTTTCGCCAACCATGAAGCTGACCGGAAACATTTTGTTGATACTGCTCAGAATTGAGCTGTCCTTTTCCTACCGGCCTGAAGTACTAGAATACGTCCTCCGAGCAATCGATTATCTTGACAGTGTGCAATCCGAAGTTTTCAGCTGCATTTTCTGGGACATTTCATCAGAGCAATCGAATCATGGCAGCATACTCTACGCGATACTTGAATCTAATCGATTAGACCATGTGGTCAAATATGTAGTCAGGGGATCTCACCTGGATGCTCTGGAAAAACTACCTTGGAAGGCATCGCTGCTGCTCATACTGGCAGGGGAGGATGTAATGCATCTAGAGCGGGAAGACACTAAACATAATCTGTCCCTTTCGCTGCAGTCGGTAGATCCTGCTACTAAAGTTTTGGTATTTGCAAATTTGGAGAATCAAGCCTTGTTGCAGAGTTTGGGCAAGCAAATTTTTGATGTTAAATTTGCCTATTTCATCCTTTTGGACTGTGAAACGGGTCGAGTTGTTCAGTGCAACGGAGTAAACAACTGGGTTTTGCCAAAAGCACCACATTTGATGTACCTTTTTACATTCAGTTACCGTTGGATGGCGGGACGCAATATAACCTATGTGAAAAGTGAAGATTTATTTCCTTTCTACTGGAACCATCGCTGGATGAACGAAACTGCTCGCTACTTGTACACAGAGGCCGTCGAGTATGAACATAACTGTCCTGGTTCGGGTTATCCATTCTTCAAGTGTTTGGATGAGGCTCAAGAAAACCAAGATGCTTGCAATATTATACTGACACTGGTCGATGTGATACAAGACCCCAGCCAAAAACATTTTAGAATTCTCCACACAAACATACCGATCTTCATGGAAATCGCAGTGCCACGGGACAGACCACTGAACGTCGCTGAGCTCATATCGATGCCCTTCAGCTGGAAAGTTTGGACTCTGCTCATCGCGATTCTTGTCGCATCCGAAATAGCTAAATACCTATTTCCGGAACATTTCATAAACAACCCAACTCTGCTCGCATTGTGCGGCTTCGAGCGGGTTAACCTTCACCAAGCAGGACGGCTGGAGAAGCTAACTTTTCTGTCGTTGATCATCCTGATGTTCTTCATGTCCAACGCCTTCGAAACCAAGTTCGTGTCGCTGATGATCGACCGACCTTCGATTCAGCGCATCAAAACAGTGGAAGACCTCGCCAAATCCGACCTGAAGTTCTATTTTGACTTGGAGGGCAGTCCACAGTTTGTGAACCATGCGTTAATCGGACACATGGTAGTTCACGGCAGTGATTCCTACGTGTACGAAACAATACCGGGAGCAGCCATGCTTTGGTACAGTTTCATGGCTGAGCTGCGCATGGATCTGGCTTACGATTACGAGCGAATGCAACCATTTTACGTGATGCTGGATTACAGTTATTTCCATGGCTTTGAACTTTACTGGACAGAGTACAGGTGCCTGTTTCTCGATACCTTGCGGTACGTTCATTCGATTCTGTGCGAAGCTGGCCTAATGGACCTGTGGAAGCAACAGTGGACCCACAATATTCGAAGTCATTTCATTGGTGCAAGACCAAGAGCAGACTTCAACGAACGGGATGATCTGGAATTTGAAGACATGAAACCGGCTTGGATGTGTTTGGCGATCGGATTGAGTGGTGGTCTGGTTGCGTTTCTAGTTGAGCATTTAATGAATTGGGCTAACTTTCGGATGAAATGGCGTCTAAGAAGCCTAAAGATAAATTTAAGTAAAAATGTCATTTGAGCAGTCTCTACGAAATCGGTCTTTTTTTTGCAATTTTTATTTTTGTATTTTTTAATCCAGCTGAAATTTTTTCGGTGCCTTCGGTAAGCCCAAAGAAGCCATTTTGCCTCACTAGTTTGTCCATATAATTATCCATACAAAGTTGGCAGCAGTCCATACCAAAATGATAAATGAAAATTCAATAATCTTTATCCTTTTGAAGGAATTTTTGTTCGATTTGGCGTCATCGGCAAAGTTGTAGGTATGGATAAGGACTACTCTGAAAACAAAGTACACAATTATTTTTTTATATGTTTAAGGGGACATCAAATGCCAACTTTTCAGAAATTTCCTGGTTGTGCAACAAATCTTTGACCGAGCTATACATTTTTGAATCAATATTGTTGGGTAATTCTCTACCAACTCATACGAAAAACGAAGTTGTCTTTTTATAGCTGTCGGCCACCATTGCTAGTACCAACCACTAGTGTCTTCCTTTTATCTACAAGGACTTCGCCGCCCTGGGCTTCTAAGTGTATGAAAGTATGGCACGGAGCGACGGCGCCGAATACCCATATTTACACAAAGAATTTTAGAGCGCCCGCCGCGGGATTCGAACCGTCGACCTCTGGGTTGTGAGTCCAGTGCGCGGTCCGATTGATCCACACGGGCGGGACCATACGAAATCGGGAAAAGTTGCCCGACCCCTCTTCGATTTGCGTGAAACTTTGTCCTAAGGGGTAACTTTTGTCCCTGATCACGAATTCGAGGTCCGTTTTTTGATATCTCGTGACGGAGGAGCGGTACGACCCCTTCCATTTTTGAACATGCGAAAAAAGAGGTGTTTTTCAATCATTTGCAGCCTGAAACGGTGATGAGATAGAAATTTGGTGTTCATGTAAAATTAGACGCCCGATTTGATGGCGTACTCAGAATTCCGATAAAACGTATTTTTCATCGAAAAAAAAAACACTAAAAAAGTTTTAAAAATTGTCCCATTTTCCGTTACTTGACTGTAAAATTTTTTGGAACATGTCATTTTATGGGAAATTTAATGTTCGTTTCGAATCTACATTGACCCAGAAGGGTCATTTTTTCATTTTATACATCACGAGTTATCGCGATTTTACGAAAAAAAGATTTGAAAAAGTTACTTTGTAAAAAGTAAATCTTTCCCAGTTCCTGAGGGGAACACCCTTGAAGAGTATCGGGGCCGGCATTTACAAAGCGGATTCAGTGGCAGTTTCATTCTCAACTTAATGTTAACATGTTAGGGTTAATGTTAACATTCCATAGGTCGCCTCCCTAAGGTGTCGTGATAAGGTCCAGTTTGTGACGATACACTACCTTCCCTTTACTAAGTAATCGATTCCATAAGGGAAAAGATCACCAGTTGTGTTGGTCCGAGCCGGGATTTGAACCCCGATCTACCGCTTACGAGGCGGAAGCGTTACCACTGGGCTACGTGGCTCGGTCAAAAAAAAAAAAAAGTTACTTTGGCGTCATCCATAAAGTATGTCACGCAAAAATCGGTCAAAATTAACCCCCCCTCCCCCCTATGTCACACTTTGTCACACAAGGTTGAACCCCCCTTCAAAAAGTATGTCACATTATGCCAGACCCCCCCCCCCCTTGTTTTCGATGGGATTTTTTATAGTTATATATTTAAACTCTCATAATATTGGTATTTTTGGCAATTTTAATTTGAAAAAAAGTTAAATCATTCTAATTATTCATTTTTTAAAATAAACATTGCGATTTGAAAAAAAAAACAGTTTTGTATCTTTTAAAAAATAGCAGACCTGGTATATTCAAGTATTAAAAATCTATCTTAAACTGTTTTCACAGCTTTGTATCTAATAATTTCAAACCATTTATAGCAGTTTTCTTATCAAGCAAGAATTTGCAAAATATTGAAGCCGACAAAAAATGTGACTATATAATAAATTATAATACATGTGATACCGTCATCAAGGGTGACATTGATTCTGGGGAGTGAGTTTGGGTCATACAAAAATGCAAAAATTTGTATTACCCAATCTCACCCCCAAACCCAATGTCACCCCTGATGACGGTACTTCTAAATAATAGTAAGCAAACAATTTTAGAAAAGTAGATTTAATTTATTTGTATACATTTCAAATTTATATTATGCAATCAAAAAAAACCTAGCGTGACGTCACAATCTCGCAAACCCCCCACCTCCCCCCTTCGTCACATCTTGTCACACCTTCGGTAACCCCCCCTCTCCCCCTAAGAGCGTGCGTATTTTATGGATGACGCCTTTTTGCGTTTCACTTAGTTTTGTCATCCGTGTCTGTCGCGGGTGACCATGAACAGCCATGATCGATGACGACCAACTTTTTCAAAACTTTTTTTCGTAAAATCGCGATAACTCGTGATGTTTATAAGCAAACCCCTTATGTCTACATATCAAAATTTTTGTAATTGTCTGCTCTACAACTTTGTAGAGCATTATTAAACTCTAAAAAATAACCCTGCAAAGTTAACAAAAACACGAAATTTTAAAATGAAAAATTTTGTTCTAAATAAAAAATGACCCTTCTGGGTCAATGTAGATTTGAAAAGAACATTGAATTTCCCATAAAATGACATGTTCCAAATTTTTTTACAGTCGAGTAACGGAAAATGGGAGAATTTTTAAAACTTTTTTAGTGTTTTTTTCGATGAAAAATACGTTTTTTCGGAATTCTGAGTACGCCATCAAATCGGGCGTCTAATTTTACATAAAAGTCCCTTTGACACCAAATTTCTATCTCATCACCGTTTCAGGCTGCAAATTATTGAAAAACAACTCTTTTTTCGCATGTTCAAAAATGGAAGGGGTCGTACCGCCCCTCCGTCACGAGATATAAAAAATGGACCTCGGATTCGTGATCCGGGACAAAAGTTACCCCTTAGGACAAAGTTTCACGCAAATCGAAGAGGGGTCGGGGCAACTGCTGGGTGAGTTGGCGGAGAATTACCCTGTTATTTTCAAAAAAATCGAAATATTGGTCGCAAAAAATTTTCAACTTCATGTTTCGATGTAAAATTGAATCTGAAATCAAAAAATGCTTGAGTAAAATTTTGATAAAGTGCACCGTTTTCAAATTAAAGCCATTTTTAGGTTACTTTTTTGAAAATAGTCGCAGTTATTCATTTTTTTTAGATTCGTTCCCATATTTGCCCACATTTAAAAAAATGGAAATGCTGAGAAAAATCTCTATATTTTGCTTTTTGAACTTTGAACTTTGAAAATCAATGCCTACTTTTTAAACGGGTTAAGTATTGAATGTATAGCCCTTTTGAAATGTTAGCCTTGATTAATATTTTTTTGAAAATATTGCTTTCGAAAAGATCGGAAAATTTTACGATTGTTTCATATTTTAACATTGTAAAATAAATAAATCGGACCATTGCATTGGTTGCTGAGATATCGACAGTAGAAAATGGTGGGTCATTTTGGTGATACTTAGAAAACATTAATTTTCCTGTTTTCAAATCTTTGGTAATATCTCAGCAACTAAGGGTCGTATCAACAAAGTTCAAAAAAGAAAAAAAAAGAATTTTCTCAGCCTCTCTTTTTTTAAGGTGGGCGAATTTTAGAGGATGAATAACTGAGACTATTCTTAGAAAAGTTACCTAAAAATGGCTATAATTTGAAAACGGTGAAAAATTTCTGAAAAGTTGGCATTTGATGCCCCCTAAAACATATCAGAAAAAAAAACAAAAATAGTTTTTTTTTGCAAATCATGTTTTAGGGGACAAAAAGTGAAATCTTACCGAAGACTTCAAATCGATCAAAAATTTCTTCAATAAATACATATTTTGGAATTTTTGGTATATCAGCGGATGATTTGGGTTAAGGTCATATCGACCTCTATCAAATCTCTCCGTATGGTCCGCTGAAACACCCTACACCAGGAATAATAGGAGAGGAATACGTTTATCATTTATTTTGAAACATGCTTTTGGTAAACTATTGAAAAAGAAAAAATCCATTAATTCAATTTGATATTTAATACAAGATAATAATAACATACAAATATCTATGAATTGTGTTACTGGAAAATTAACATAAACAGTTCGATGGCATCACGATAATCATCATGTTGATATTTCAATCCAGGTTTGATCTGAATAATGACTGATTTACCACCAGGTCATGCAATTAGATAATTAATTGATGCAAATGGAAATTTTGACGAGGGTTACATGATTGGAATCACTCTCGTAAATTGTCATAATCTGTACCTAGGAGTCTCAGTGCTTTGCTTTGAAGTCGAGCCAACGATGTCGTTTATGTGGGATTGATCGGAAGCATGAAGCAATGCCAGATTTGCATAACATTGTTTCAAATGAATTTTCTTCAAGCTTTGTTTTCTAAAATACAACACTTTATTTACCAATGTAATATTTTCTTCAAAATACTGCTTATTTTACTGAGAACAACAGAATTAAAACATGTCTCCCATAACCCCCCAAAGTTAATGAAGAAATTTTCCCCCGCAACTTTAAAGCCCACCCATAATCGATTAGTGGGTAAATGGTTCGGAAAACGGCAACTGAAACACATCTGAACGGATCCAAACTTTTCTAATTTGGCTGCCTTCGTTTAGCGTTTTGCCCAAAAAACGGCGCAACGTTAAACGCCTTTTATGGTCCCTTCATTACAAGAAATTAGTTTGGGCCTGTAGAGAAAAAAGAAACCTCCCCAGTTAGAAGGGTGCTTTTTTGGGCAGGGTGATTCAGTCCCGAAAAGGGAACTGGACCAATTGGCGAATGAATGCGAGAAACGTGCAGATTGCTTAATTTTCTCCGATTCAATTTTGGGTTTGTGGTTGTTTCTGAAGAGGGTAGGGGTAATGTTGGTGTGCGGTTTGATAACACCGGAAATTTGCTGTAATTAGAATCACTAATTGCTTCCACGAGTGAGATTTGCATCGGTGTCGATTAGGGTGTTATCTATTGATCAAAGTTAATTGAAGTGAATCTCATTTAAATTTGTATCGAGCAGTTCAATGGATGCATTTATTTACATTAACGTTGAAGTATTATCAGCTGCCATCAGTACCAAGTATCCAATTTATTCTCTGAATAGTCACAGTTAAAACCAATTATCTCATTATCCTCACTGAACAAACACACTATCTCATCCCGAATCCAACACACATGCATACATTAGCTCACACATTGGCACATTCTCACCCCAAGTTGTCCCCCACTTCGGAAATTGCTAATCCGTCGAAGCTGTCGAAGCAAGTTTCAGTTTGTCCTGCATTAATTAATACAATCGATAGTTGTCATCGCTCCCACACTTTTCCCCTTCTCCAATCCATTCAGCCTTCGACAGCTAATTACTGAATGATGATGAACATTATCTGGTCGGGCTCGTTTCCCCGTCCCCAGTAGCATCAGCAGTTAGAGTAGAGTAGAGTTGAGTAGTCAGTCTTCTCCCGCCGTATATCCGGAGGGTTGTTTGCACAATCCAGACAGAGACACTGCTGGGCTGGATTGAGTAAACGTTCATTGATGGGGTACTCAAATGATTCACACAGATTATTTTTTTTTCAACCCCTTCCTAATTCGAGTATGATTAGAAATTACAAATTAGATTATAATTAAAAGAATAAAGTTTAACAAAGTTTACAAGTTACCCTGATTGAAGCCCACCCTGACAACCAATTAACTTCTTTGCAAAACAAAATTAATTTTATTTAAAAATATAAAAAAAAACCGAATTCAACCCATCTCATTTAGTTGAATCAGAAAATATTTAAAATAAGTTTCAAAAATTTGAAAAATTTACTATTTTGGAAAAACAGTTTTTTCAATAGTGTAAAGAAAAATAGTAACGTTAAAAACTCTTAGTTTGAATTCACATTTTACATGAAATTTGTTCAACTGAAATTGGCTATAAATTTGGAGTTTTTTTTTAATTTTTTATTATTATTTACAAACTTATTTAACCTTCTTCTAGTGGAAAATTGTCCAAAAAATCCGAAAATTTATTCCATTTTCCGATTAAAAATCATGTTTATTGAGAAAATCATGACACTTTGGGAAATTTAAAATAATGACTTTCATCAACATTTATAGTTAAGTATATAGTTAATAAACATTTTAAACTTTTCAAAATTTCATGAAAAGTTCTCTTTGAGGTATTTTGAACACTTCTCTACCACGGTCAGTATGATTCTACACACTAAAAAAATTGGGATATTACATTCGACGTAATCTTTGATAAAACCTATTAATTAATCATGTAAGCGTATTTTCGATGTATAATTGGGTTTATTTTGACGTAAATGGATGAAATTCCCATTGGTATTTTATTGTATCGCCCAAAACCTAAAATTACATCAAATGTAATCTAATTTTACGCCTTATCTGATGCACATAACTGGAGCGTTAAATTTGATGTAATGTTACATCAAATAAAACCCGATATCACGCACCTTTGTCGCTGCACGTCTGTCAGAATAAAGAAACGTCAAAACGTCAACCACGTTTTACGTCGCTGAGAAAATTATTTTTTGTCCAGGTTCTCTTAATTTTTTCATCTTACTGATCGTAACCTGCTACAATTTTCTATTCTTTATGTAAACTAATGTCAAAAACATAAACAATGACTTTTAAACCCCGCCGTTTGACACGCTTGATTTTTAAAACCCGCCAAACAAATCGCAGCAAACTGGTGGTTGCTCACGGAAAATTTCCTTGTCATAAATTTTATGTTTTCCTTTGAAACGGTGGTGATTTTTCGTTCGCACAGTTGTTCTTAATTTCTAGATTCTCTAGATGGCACCTGTTTGATTTTTATTGAAGAAAAGGCTTGGTTTTTTTCATATAAAACGCGATTAATGGAGGAGGTTCTTAAATATGTTTTTTTTTTGTTAAATATATATCCTCGCTCATCCGTTTACACCACTTCTGTACAGAGATCACTAATTTACCCGAATATTGGTTTTGGGTTTTTGGTTGACTTAAAAGCTAAAATTCACGTCAGAAAGCAAATCTTTAACCTCAGATCTGGTTTGCTTAACGCTATTCTTGCTCCAGTACAATGAATTGAAGAAAACTTAAAAAGTAGTGAAGAAAATTTAAAACAAAACAATATTTGCATTTGATTCGATTACATGTTTAATCCTTGAGCCTTATTTTTTATTTCAAGTAGAATAATTGTTCAAGAGAGACAGATTGAAAAGGTGCTGATCAATTCCAAAATAATTTTTATTGATGATTTCGATTTGAAGGCATACAACACACAAACACCCCTCCCCCTATTTTTTGTAAAAACGTTTGTATTTCACTTAGTTTAAAATTTCAATAAGAACTTTTTTTTATTTTGCACACCGAAGCACCAGACGCGATCAGGGGGACGACTTCACCTTCCACCATCCGGAACCACACAATTCCATTTTGTTGGGACTGTCGTGATGAAAGTATGAGAACCGGATTCCTAAATTAAATTGGCCACTTGTCCTGACTTCGGTGCGATCCGGTCTAGTTTATAATCAGGACCTAAACAAACCAAAACCGTTTCAAAGGAAAACATAAAATTTTTGACAAGGACATTTTACCTGAGCAACCATCAGTTTGCTGCGATTTGTTTGGCGGGTTTTAAAAATCATGCATGTCAAACGGCGGGGTTTAAAAGTCATTGTTTATGTTTTTGACATTAGTTTACATAAAGAATAAAAAGGAATCAAAAATATTTGTAAGAGGTGAGTTTAATCTTCTTGAAGCAATGTGAAACAGATCACTCATATTTTTTTTGTCATTTTCCGTTTCGTTTTTGTTTAGGTAGCGGACATCTTTGAACGTGAGGCAAAATACGGTTCTGGCTTCTTCTTTCTGAAAAAGTTTGAGAAGAGATGTTCCCGGAGTGAACCGAAACGGCAATCTTCAGCGGGATGGCAAACATGGTGCAAATGGCGTGCCGGAAAATTGGTAGAGGAATAGCAAAGGCTGTGCGGGTACTGGAGCGGTTTCGGTGAAAAACGTAGAAAAGTTACAAAGAAGACAAGTTTGGAATATTATGTGATAAATTATGATGTGATGCAATAAAAACGTATTGATTTAATAATATATAAACACGTTTTATGTTGTCCAATAAGAATGACATAATTCCAATAGGAAAATTTCTACCCAAAATTACGATTAATGTAATATTACACTACCATCGACATTTATTGAGTCGTGTAACATTACGTTTAATATGACCCAGCTTTGCGTCTAATTTGATGCTCCAGTTATGTGCATCTAATTTGACCGAAAATTACACGTTTTTTTCGTAGTGTGTAAACCATTACATACGTATTTTAATTGTACTCTTCATTATGCGGAAAAATCGCAAACCTATCAAATCAACCCCGGCTATCAAAGTCACCCCGTTTTATGGTACGCAAATGTTCAAAAATCTGAGTTTTCTGATCAATTTGGTGTGTTCGACAAATTTGTAGTAATTGATAAGAACTATTCAGGATAAAGTACACGGAAATAAAAATTGCCGATATTTGGATTAACTTTTTTCACAAACAAATCCATTTCTAAAAATCTGAGTTTTGTAAAACCAGATTAACATCCAAAAGTACTTTGCAGATTTTTCAATAAAAAGCACAGTTTTCAAGATGAATCCACTTAATTTTAACTAAAAAAATCCCGTTTTCGTTTTTTTTTAATTTAAACAAATTGTTCGTGCAAATATGTATTCTTAAGAGTTCAGAAAATCCCCAATAAAATACCAAAAGAAACATTAAAGATTAGACTTCTGGTTGCTAAAATGCAGCGAATAAAAAAAGGAAACACGAATATTGTAGTTTTTTTAGCTCTCATTTAAACATTTCAAGCAAAACAATGTAAAAGGTCCAAAGTCAAAAGCGTAAACAAACCGGATTTTTGCTGCAAACAAGGCTAAGAGTCTTAAACTATCTCTACATATCGAGAAAAGCATAAAAAAGTAATTTTTATGTGAAAAAATGGCTATTTTACAAAAGGCCAAAGTCAATGATGTTTTGTTAGTATTCAAAATTCTCATAGACCGTTTGCTTCTAAGGGTCAATGTGGAAACTGGGTTTGTTTGTTTTGGAATCGTGTTAGACACAGGGACAAAAACAATGTCTTCCAAAACAAACATCGAAACAAAGTATGGCCCTTTGTTTCAAATTGGTGCGAAACAGCCAGCGGCCGGGACGGAACGGTGTAGCGATGCCTTGCGAGGCCACGGAACATATCAACGTCGACAAGAACGACCTCATATTCGGTTTGGGCAGTTGTACTCGGCCATTGCCGAAAACTGTGCTTATACGTTCAACCATATTATTCACATTCGCCAGCATTTCGGATCGTACGACGATGTTCCGTCCACAGATGCCTTAATGTGTTTCCTCAAAGAAGTCATTCTGGGAGGAAACAACTGAAGCTCCTACCGACCATAATCATCCGAGTTTGTGGAAATTTTTAGGCACCAAACTATCACGCACTTTCCTGTAAAATAAGAACTGTATTATGTACTTCGAATCACTAAAACTATAAACTTACCTTTGTGAATGAAGGAAAACTCGATTAAAAATACAAATGATGCGAAAAAACGGGGTAACACCAGTAAACTTAACAAAAAACGAGCAAAAATATTTTTTAAAGAAAAGGGCCCAACGCAAAAGCGTGATTTGTTTTGGTTTGGCCTGCGAGGCCAAAAAACAAAACAAAAACAAAGCCTGCCGTCGTGTTTGGCCGTTTGGCATAAGGCCCAAATGGAAAATGAAACACGCTAATGTTTACAAAGGTGCTAAAATGCAGAGGGCTTAACCGATCCCGCATGTTGCTAACTTTTTTATAAGGCCTATGTAGTTTTATCTTTAATTTTTCAGCAATAATTAAATGTTTTCATCAAATTGAGTACGGGGAAGCATAACGATACTAGTTTCACGTATTTTAAATGAATAATACCCTCAATTAGGCAAATAAGTTCGAAATAGGAATTGAAAAACTATCCGCAGATTTCATCTTCGTTTTTCTCAATGTTTTGAAAAATGAGATCGGACGTTTTACAATGTTTTGCCTGATTTACACATTTTCAGAGGCGTATAATTTTTATGATCTTTCCGAAAAAAAATATTAAAAAAAAAAAAACAAAAATATGAAAACATAAATTTTCTTGTATTTTTTTTTATTCGCTGCATTTCAGCAACCAGAGGTCCAATCTTCAATATTTAAAAAAAAAAAAACAAAGTATTTTCAGGAACGGACAGTTTTTTCGGTAAGAATATATCATAACTCAATTAAACACAATAAAAAAATCTTGTTGAGATCACTTTGTAGTTTTATTCTACTTTCCAAGATTTAAGATATATATCAATAAATGCCTTTATCTCAGGTATCGATCGGCAAAATGTTTCCACGTCCTTAGACTTCAATTAAAATGTTTCCATTTCCATACACTCAAACTCAAACCACCTGTTTTCGTTCTTCCAATCCTCTCGAGATACTGCCACCGCACAATCACTCAAAAGCTTCCAAAACGATATTTCTACTGCCCTGCTCTAACCCCCGCTCTCTTGCCCAACAAAAAACCTGCAAGATACACGTGTAAACTTTCCAGGCATGTGGTGAAATATTCATCAAAATAGATCAAATGCAACAGATTGCCAATGTGTTGCGTCCCGTGTCACCCCCACTATGTGTGGACCAGTAAACGAGAAACATTGGCAAGAGCTGCTCTTCTCCTACCCTCCCATTCCATGTGCAAATGGTTCTGAACGTTCTCGGAGCTTTTTATCCATTCCAATATGAATAGCAAAATTTATTTCGGAGCTAACAATTTAAAAAGAATTCCAAAATAAAAATTCTAATATCTCGTGTTCGTCTTTAAGACAGTTAATAAAAAAAAATTGAATAATCTCCTTTTAACCCATTTTCAAATGTTAACCCAGACAATTCCAATCAATTTTCGGAACAGGACAGAACAAATCCACCGCCAGAGCCGTACAAAATTCCAAACACAAATCGTGGTTGTGTGTGGCAACCATGGTTCCGCGCTTTGGGTTCTCGGGACAAGGCAACGCCACCATCCCAGGACACATAAATTTCTGCAATGACAATTTTACAGCGATTTTCCTCCGCTTGTCCCATTCCCATCTGCACTAGATTACGGGCTGAGCTGCCGATTCGGGAGGGCTCTACGGAAAACGGGTGAGCAAGATTCGGCTTACAGCTACAATTGGCTTGCATTTTGGTGCCTTCGGTATGCCCAAAGAAGCCATTTTGCATCATTAGTTTGTCCATATAATTTTCCATACAAATTTGGCAGCTGTCCACACAAAAACGATGTATGAAAATTCAAAAATCTGTATCTTTTGAAGGAATTTTTTGATCGATTTGGTGTCTTCGGCAAAGTTGTAGGTATGGGTATGGACTACACTGAAAAAAATATACACGGCAAAAAAAATTGACGATTTTTAATTTCACTTATTGACACTAAAACTTAATTTGCAAAAAAACACTATTTTTTCATTTTCTGATAGTTTTAAGGGGACATGAAATGCCAACTTTTCAGAAATTTCCAGAACGGGCAAAAACTTTTTGACCGGGTTATAAATTTTAGAATCAATACTGATTTTTTCTATGAATCGAAATATTGACCACAAAAGTTTTTCAACTTCATTTTTGATGTAAAATTGATTTTGCAATCAAAATAGTAGTTTATGCAACAAGTTGCAAAAAGAGGATTTTTTCAGCACGAGTCGTACATTTATCCAACGAGGTTCACCGAGTTGGATAAATACGAAGAGTGCTGAAAAAATCAAGTTTTGCTAAGAGTTCCATACAACATTTTTTGCAATTCCAAAAAACACACACTGAGTGAAATTTTACGTAAAATTTTCATGTCTTTTCTCAATAAATCGTTTAAATAAAAAAAAAATGTTGAAAAGTGTTACTTTTCGAAACAAGTGCTGAAAAGTTCAACTTTTCAGCACCCATTTGAGTGCTGAAACGTAGAACTTTTCAGCATTTATTTTGAAAAGTGTTTCTATTCGATTCTGTTATTTTTGGTACAGAAAAGTAGGCTATTTCGTCGTTCAAGAATGACAGAAAAAGTAAGTAGTTTCACGACGGAATTGCAAAAAGTACTTTAGTGAAATTTTGATAAAGTGTACCATTTACAAGTTATAGCAATTTTTAGGTAACTTTTCTGAAAACAGTCGCAGTTTTTATTTTTTTTTTGAATTAGAGCACATGTTTGCCCAAATTTGAATTATTTTTTTTGAAAAGCTAAAAAAATTCTTAAAATTTTGCTATTATGAACTTTGTTTGTACAGCCCTTAGTTGCTGAGATATTGCCATGCAAAGGTTTAAAAACAGGAAAACTTATATTTTTCTAGTCTCACCCAAACAACCCACTATATTCTAATGTCGATATCTCAGCAACTAATGGTCTGATTTTCAATGTTAAAATACGAAACGTTAGTGAAATTTTCCGATTTTTTCGAAAACAATATTATTTTTTTTTGTAAATCAAAACAAATATTTCAAATGGGCCAAGCATTAGATATTACGCGCTTTCGAAATGAGAGTTTTGATTTTTAAAAAAATTAAATACTGCTTTCGAAAAGATCGGAAAATTTCACAAATGTTTCATATATTTACATTGAAAATCGGACCATTAGTTGCTGAGATATCGACATTAGAAAATAGTGCACTGGGTTGTTTGGGTGAGACTTAGAAAACATCCATTTTCGTGTTTTTAAATCTTTGCAACTAAGAGTCGTATCAACAAAGTTCTTAAAAGCAAAATATAGAAAATTTTCTCAGCTTTTCAAAATTGTTTTTTTCAAAAGTGGGCAAACATGAGCACTTATTATAAATATTGAATAATTGCGACTTTTTCCAAAAAAAATCTCTTAAAATGGCTATAACTTGAAAACGATGTCAATTATGAAAATATCACTGAAGTACTTTTTGATTGCAAATTCGATTTTGCATCGAAAAATGAAGTTGAAAAAAAATTTACGACCGATAATTCGCTTTTTTTATCAGTATTGATTCAAAAATGCACAACCTGGTCATAAATGTTTTGCCCGTTCTGGAAATTTCTGAAAAATTGACAATTGATGTCCCCTAAAACATATTAGAAAAAAAGTTAAAATAGTGTTTTTTTGCAAACCAAGTTTTTGTGAAAAAAGTGAAATTGAAAATCACCTAAATTTCTTTTACCGTGTTTCATTTTTTTCAGTGTGGTCCTCCTACCTACAACTTTGCCGAAGACAACAAATCGATCAAAATATTCCTTCAAAAGAAACTGATTTTTGAATTTTCATACATCATTTTTGTATGGACAGCTGCCAAATTTTTTGGAATATTATATGGACAAACTTATCATGAAAAAGTCTTCTTTAGGCATAAAGAAGGCACCAACTTAGTTTCAGCCGGATTAAAAAATAAAAAATTAAAATTGCAAAAAAAGAGACCGATTTCGTAGAGAATTGCTCAGATAGGAAATATCGTGGCACAGAATGTTGATCTCGTAATATTAAATAGCCTTAAAATTGTCTTTGACTGAATGTCACTACGTTAAATTTGTTTGAACTTCAAAAAAAGTCATATTTTTTGTTCATCAAATGTGATCTCATTCCAATTTATTGAATTTGATCCAAATTTATTATTTTATTGTAGCATAATATGATTATTTTTTTCTTCTTATCAGAAAACTCTGATTTTAAATAAAACCTCAAAAAGAAAAACAATCATACTTGTACTCAATCCCACTGCCAAAGCCATCCAAGCCGGTTGCATATCCTCAAACTCAATGTTCTTCTTGTTACTGATGCTCTTCCTGGGTCTTCTACCGACATATTTCGATCGCATTTGGGCTCGCCACTGTTTTTTCCACAAACCCATCAAACCAGCTTCCACCAAGGTGATGTGCGTGTATTTGAACGCATCTTGAAACAGGAATCGATCTTTTGTCCAGTAAATTTCGTATCCATGAAAGTACCTTAGTTGAGTTTCACGTAGAAAGACTGCAACCGATTATAGTTAAACGTTAAATCCATGCGCATTCTGACCACATCGCTCATCATCGTTTGGGCAATTGTGGGATCCTCATCTTGAGCCTCACTACTTTTATGAACGACCATTTTCCCGATTATTGGGTGACTAACAAGTTGAGGACTGTTATTCAAATCAACTTGGAACTTCAGGCCAGACTTGGCAAGGTCTTCAATGGATTTGACTCGTTGAATTGACGGCTTACTTATCATGAGCGACACAAACTTGGTTTCAAACGCATTGGACATAAAGAACATCAAAACGATCAGTGACAAAAATATGAATTTCTCAGTTCGACCCGAACGGTGCAGGTTATGCCGCTCAAACCCACACACCACCAGCAGCGTTGGGTTGTTGATCAAATGTTCAGGAAATGCCAGTTTGGCAATTTCTGATATTATAAGAATTACTATCAAAACTGCCCAAACTTGCCAGCTGAATGGCATTATTAATAGTTCGAGTGCGTTGCACGGTCTGTCCCGGGGAACCAGAATTTCCATGAAAATTGGAATACTTGTATAAAGCAAACGGAAATATCTATCGTGAGTCCATATAGAATCGATGTAGACAAAAATCATATCACATGATTTTTCCAAAAACATGTGTTTTTCTAAGCAACTTGTAAATGAATTGCCCTCCAATTTATGGCAATCGTTTGGAAACTCCTCAGCCTCTGTATGCAAATATTTGGCCGTTTCGTTCAGCCAATGATAGTTGTAGTAAAAGGCTTGCATTTGCTCATTTTGAACATAGCTAATGCGTCGTCCCATCATGTTATGGCTGTCCCATGTGAAAAGATTCATTGGTTGTAACGCTCTCGGCCAACTCCAGTCCCAAACTCCGTTGCATTGAACGATGCGCATCGTGCAGCTGTCCATAATAACAAAGTACATGAACTTCACCGTATAGATTTGAACTCCTACAATTTTAGCTACTTGAGGGTTTTCCAGATCGGTTAAAACCAACACTTTGGTTGCTGGATGAAACAGCCGCATCGTTCGGGACAGATTTTTCTTGGTCTCTTCATTATCAAAATACATAACATCTTCTCCAGGAAAAATAACCAACAACGATGGATTGCAAGCTAGACTTTCCATTCCTTCAAAGTAGGATCCTTTCACCAGATATTTTGTGACCCCCGTCAGTCGATCGGATTGCAGCACTGCATTCATGATGCCCTCATGAGTTTCATCTGCAGTAATATCCCAGAAAACACATCTGAACACTCCAGCATGAACACTTTCAAGATATTCAAACGTCCTCAAGAGGTAATTCAGTACATCGACACTATAGGTAGAAACCAGTTCAGTACGGATCAATATCAACAAAACGCAACCTTTCAATTTCATCTCTGTGGTAGAACTAACGCTTAAATATATTTGAAAGCTTAACTTGCTTTTAAACAAATTGTGGTTTTTAAAGTAAATATCAAATTCGTTGATCAGATAATGACATTAATGTAAATTGGAATTGCTACACCCACAGTAGAAAGCCGAGAGAATAGGTCTACCAAAATTAAATGGAAAAATAAACCTCTGGTGAGTGAACCACCACAAAATTCTGTTCATTTGTACATTGAAATAGTTCATCCCATTGAGTGGCTTGTATTGCCAAATGACCATCTCATAGTCATCGAACTTTAACCCTCTACTGTCCAAATTTTTTTTTCGAAAATATTTATTTTTCCCGTGTTCAGGAGGTCATTTTGAGCAACTTTTGTTCTACGAAAAACATTACTTCTCTTGTTTTACGTTTTTCTTGTTTTATTTTTAGTATTTTAATTTGCATTTATCTTGTTTAGTTTATGTTTGTTTTTGGTAGTATTTTGCCTATTCTACCATCTAATATAATTACATTTTGCCTATCTAATTTTTTCACGTTTTTACAGTCATTTTTTCAATTTTTTGCATGTTTTTCACATTTTCTGCAATAGAATGGCACCATCATCATTTAAATTGCGAAAAAATGCGTAGAGGCATAGTCTGGGACACTACAAAAATTACTGCATACTTCTTTTTACTGAAAGTATAGGAAATGTTAGTAAAAAACACAGCCAAAGTTGACCCCTAAAAAATGACATTTTTAAAAACACTGGCTAAGTCACATAAAACAAGTTAAACTCCCAATCCTGAAATTTTCTAAAATTTTAAGAGTTCTTCTTTCCAATGCTTTTTAAAGATCAAAAATCGGTTGGAAAATGGATTTTTGGCGATTTTTTAGATTGAAGCCCGTCTAGAGGCGGGCTTAGGTTGTAGAGGGTTAATGGCCGATACGGCAAAGGCGCGGTTTGATATGTCAATAGTCTTGAGTTCGAGTATCGATATCGGCACTTTTTTTTTGATGAACTGTTTTGAAAATGAACCCATAAGAATAACGCTCTCGCCAATCTCGGGATTAATCTTCTGTGTTCGTTCATAGTACCTTTATACTACCAGATCGTGTTCGTTGTTCTCTCGGATGGCGCTGCCCAACTGTGGGAGTAGCTGATTGTTTAAGCTATGCCAGGCCTGCCCAACGTCCGGCCCGTGAAGCCATTTAATCCGGCCCGCAACGGGCGTTCAACATTGTTCTATGACTGGCCCATAAAGCTGTTTATGAAATATTTAATAAGTGAGATGTCCGTCTAAATTTCAAAAATAAACTTGGGATCAAATTTTCACATTTTTAACAAAATTTTAATTTTAACATTTAGTTTCTTTTGTTGCTTCAAAAAAAATTGCTAATTCAACGTATTATTTGAATTTTGATTTAGAATTTAAAATAAATTATTTTGTTTCAAATTTAAAATATTCTTTATTTCTTTATTGATATTCTCAGAATCAATTATTAAACTGAAAAAAGACACAAGAAAACAAGTCTGCAAGTAGTAGACGAAATACGTATCTGTCAAGATATTAAAAAAATATATATATAGCGGAATTAAAAGGAACAACTCGTCTCTTTCAATTCACAGTAATGCATTCTGCTAAAACGCTCAACCAAACCACAACAAGAAAACAATTTAATCAATTCGTCAAAATGTGAAATATTAGGAAAAAACTTAAATGAAAAATGAAGTTTACTTTATAGCTGTCGGCCACTTTTGCTAGTACCAACCACTAGTGTCTTCCTGTAGATAAACAAGGACTTCGCCGCCCTGAGCTCCTAAGTGTAGGAGAGTATGGCACGGAGTGACGGCGCCGAATACCCATATCAATATGGGAACTTTGAATTTTAGGGCACCCACCGCGTGTCTCAAACCGGTGACCTCTGAATTATGAGTCCGGTGCGCTGTCCGATTGATCCACACGTTTCTACTGTGTTCACTTCAAATTGAAGTTTTATTTTCTGGAACTAGATAAAAACTGATTTTTTAATAAGTGAGTAAGGCTGCTACAAATTTTATTTAATGTTTTTGTCTCCCCCCTTCAAAGTTGGCCCGAAAAACAGGGGTAAAAATATATTTTTTCAAAAAACTTAAAAATTTCAATTTAATTTTATGTACAGTTAGCTTTATATACAGTTACCTTTAGTTAGTTTGCGTTTAGAATCACTTTTAGCATTTTTGAGTTGATTTAAAAATGTTTTGAATTTGGGAAAATTTTCGTTGTTTATGTTTTTTTTGCGGTGCAATTTTTGTGTTCGTCAAATCTTTCAATTTTTGAAAATTCATGATTGCAAAATAACTGAACTAGTGTAAAATGCATTTTAGAACACTTTGTCCAATGAAATGCTAAAACTATGGCTTGATATTTCAAAATTTATATATTTTTTTAATTTCTCCCCGGCCAGAGCCGAGGGACAAAAACTTTGAAAAATATTTGCATCGGCCTATTCAAAAAAATGATTTAATTTACAGAATAACTTTTCAGTGATATAGTCTTGTTTGAAATAAATATTGCTGATTTTTTTTTTATAAATATAACAGTGAATACAAAGAGACGAGTTGTTCCTTTTAATTCCGTACGGAATTAAAAGAAACAACTCGTCTCTTTGTATTCACAGTAATGCATTCTGCTAAAACGCTCAACCAAACCACAAATATAACAGAAAAAAACATAATGAGTCAAGGAATCAGGGAGCAAATATATATATTTTTTTCATAAACTTCAATAGTTAAAAGAAGTTTAAGGAATAACTAATTAAATACTTTAAAATATATCTCTTTCCACATTGTTTGAATTTTGTATGTTTTTAAAATCATTTACATTTCAAATGGGCTACATATTGGATATTACGCCAATTATTGTTAGTCTTGATTAAAAAAGATTGATAATATTGTTTTCGAATAGATCGGAAAATTGCACGAATGTTTCATATTTTAACATTGAAAAACGGACCATTAGTTGCTGAGATATCGACATCAGAAAATGATGGGTTGTTGTTGATTTTATTTGGGGAACTTTAACCCTATGGGTCATTCGCTCCCGTTGGTAAAAATTAAATAACATTTGTTGTTTGGGTGAGACTCAGAACAGAAAACATCAATTTTTCCTACTAATTTAAAAATTGAATAACTTCGAATATTTTCAAAAAAGTTACCTAAATATGGCTCAAACTTGAAAAAGATACACATTATCAAAATTTCACTAAAGTATTTTTTTATTATAAATTCAATTTTACGTTGAAAGATAAAGTTGAATTTTTTTAAAAAATCACAGATAATTGCTCTTTTAAGCAAAGATGGCGTTCGAATGTTTGAGTCTGTTCTAACCAGAAATTCAAAATTTTGTTCTCCAACATGATTAAAACAGCTGTCCCAATTTGCCGCATTTGTCCCGATTCACCTCAGTTGTCGGTATCCTTTTATGGAGCTACAATTATGAAAACTTATATGTCAAAGTCGCGTTTCACGATCGCTAATGAATTTAAATTACTAGTATTTAAAATTGAACTGAAAATCATCGACTGTTACTATTAAATCATACAGGTTAACATGCAAAAAAATACTAGACAAAATACACCAATGTAAAGGATAAATTGAAAATAAATCCATAGGAAAAATGTCTAATTCAACACGCTTTGAAAGTTTTCCTCCTCCTGTGCGATGGGAAAACTTTATGCGAGTGATATTTTCCTGCTAGTGGCCACGTGTTGGTGCCACGTCTCTGGCACTTTGAAGCTTTTAGTACTTTTCCGGCATTCAACAAACATAGCGGAAATTGTTTTTGCAGTTGTGCGTGTTGCGCAGGAAGTTGTAATCAGAAATACTCACGTGAGAGGGAGAAGGTTAGATTTGGACAAGATTTTTTGGAATGTATGCACTGAAAGCTTGTGAGTCAACAAAAAAAAAGATTCTTCCAAGACTGGCTATTTCGAAAAGTCCCTCTTTCAAAAACTGCTGAGTTTTCGTGTTCGACATCTATCGACCAGTGGAGCCGGCCGGCCATGTGATTGAATTATTGCCACATTGTGTCAATCCGGCAAACATTCGCTCGAGGTTGCCTTCAGGGCATAAACTTTTTCTTCTGATTACACTGAAACATAGAATTAGAAATAATTTAACATTTAAAAAAGACCAACTTTTCCAATATACAGTAGAAGGCCAATAAAATTTGGGTTTCGATTTAGGAAGTTTTTTCGCCGACCAGTGTAATCCTTTCATTCGAGTGGCAGACGGCCGGCCGAAACTTTTTTTGGGCCCAGTCAGCAATGTTTTGGGTGCCCCCAGGGGGTCAGTAATCAATTTCTAATTGGATCCAATTGCTTGCAGGGAATCACACTCACTCTTGGGCACGCAAACAAAAATCTCGTCCACATTGGGTAAGTAGAGCAGCACCAGGAAAAGGACAACTCCCGGTCCTCCGGAAGGACAGTCGAATCGATACGTAAATATTTGTTTTAGCTTTGAAAGACAAACTTTGGCGGGGGATTTCCTGAGGGATTTAAAATGATTGTAAAGATTATTTAATTTTGACGCGGACAGCTATTGTCCGCACTAGGGACCTACATAGGGAAATGAAATGTTCGGGGAGAAATTTTAAACACTCAAAGTCATTCAAATTTAAGGTTGAAAAACTTATAGTTTTTCTTTGGTGCTGGCACTTTTCTTGTACCGAACAAGCACAAACATAACAAAAACTATCAGATTATTATCAACAACAGTTTTACTATACTTTTAATTGTTATAAGTCTCGTTTTTTGCCAAAATGATTTTAAATTAATTCCGACCTTGTCCTTACATGACCTTGCTGCTCGATTGGAACCCCGATTTGACAGTTCGATTGGAACCCTGAGAGTGACATTTCGCCGCTCCATAGGGGAGAGTGGGGAGACTTGATCCCCGGGGATACTTGATCCCAAGCCTGTATCTCGTCAGCATGTGGGTAAAACAATTAGCTTTGTTCTAGAAAGTTGTGCGAAATTGACTAAAACTCATTGTAGAAAACAAAGAAAAAAAATTAAAAAATGTTTAGATTGAGTTACACACATTTTTCTAAAAAGTGCTCAAAAAACTTCCAAGAGATCTTTTTTCTTTGTTTTGATAAGTATAGAAAACATTCAAAAATTATTCAAAAAAATATTGTTTTTACATGAATTGTTTGATAAACATATCAACTCCAAAACCCTTACGTATTTGACGTAAAATTTATCGTCATACTATTTTTGCAATCAATTGTTTAAAAAAGTGCGTTTAGGGAGACTTGATCCCTGCATTTTAACAGTCACTGGAATCAGCCTCAAGATTAAATAATTGGGCTGAGTTTTCGTACATAGTTTCCTTTAGTATAGTTGTACATAACTTACTGCAGTTTGAACCATTTTTCAAAAGTTTTGTAAACAAAAATGACCAGCTTTTGTAAACATGCTCAATTTTGGTCTAAAAAAGATAATTTTAAGTTTTTAAATATTTTGCATGCTAAACTTGTTATATTTTGAACACAAACGTACAGGTTTAAAGTGAAATTGCTGTAACTTATAGTAAATTAAATGTTTGGATGAATAAAAAACATTTTCCTTAAGATTTCTTCAAAATGTTGAAAGGGGGATCAATTTACCCCCAACATTTTGAAAATGCCGGTTTAAAATATTTTTATAAAACGCTTGGCATGATTCGAAGAGTTTATCTGATGAAATACCCTTATCAGCCAAACATAGTTGAATGTTTAAGCTTTCAATTTATGCAAAAAGATCATAGTTCTGTGAGAAATTGACAGAGTTATGTGCGATACAAAAAAAGGGGATCAAGTCTCCCCACTCTCCCCTATAGGCTCTCTAGTCCGCACTCCATACAAAAAGAAATTATCCAAGAGGGGGTCTGAGATTTCAAAAAAGTTTCCACGTGGTTTATGGATGGTTCTTTAGTATAATAAAAGTGTATCTAACTCTGGAAATTGTATATTAAACTTAACTAAACTTAATTTTGCAAACTTTTAATATTTCTGAATGTCAATATATTACCAAAGAATTCCAAAACTAATTTTGGAGTGGATAAAATACCGCAAAAAGTAAGTTTCATGTACCAGAACAAAAAATCTGAAATCTTTCATTTACCATATTTTTTTTGCATTTTTGAAAGTTGCTAAAACAAAACCATATCATCATTTTTATCAATTTAAAAACGTTTTATAAAAAAAAAACCTGCATGTTTGGGCATCAAAAGATCATGCCCTTTCCGATGGCACAGAGACTTTGACTTTAACTTTTGAATCGTGGCCCGGTTCGGATGCCGCCGGATTTTCCGACGACGTAATTCCGACGAAAATTCAATTTTATCGATACAAAGACCTCCAAAACGGCATTATATCCATTTCAAAATGTTTATTTTCAGCAATTCCCCACGAAAAACCAGCATGATTCAAAAAAAAAGTTCTCCAATCGAGCTCAAAATTTTTCTGGGGGTTCCTTGGCTGAAATGATTAGACCCGTATTTTTTTTTTGTATGGCCATTAGGGAGACCAACGCCGTGTAAGGGTGGTCCGATAAATGGCAATTTTCGTCATTTTTCGCAAAAACACTTTTTCAAAAAATCATATCTCCGCGACATTTTATCCGATTTTAGCTGTCTTAGACGCAAAAGAAAGGTGATTAGTTTGGTTATTTAGAAAACATAGTAAGAAGTTTCAAAAATCTAGCTTAAAATTTGAAAAGGTATGAAAACATATAATGCTGTTTTGAAGATCTCGAGACCAAAGAGCCTGAAAATATTATTATCGGAAATTGTGAAGTTATGTTTTCGAAACTTTGAGATACGATTTTTTGAAAATAAAAACTGGGTTTTTCGACGTACCACGCGCAAGGATGGGAAAATGACAAAAACGGGAAAAAACGACTTTTTCACTAAAACTGCGATAACTTGAACATTTCAGCGATGACCTATACATGTTAGGGTACCAAAATTTTCGTCATTGAAATACACAACTTTTGGTACCAAAGAGTACAGAATTGGAGCCCGATCAGAGAACTTTTTTTACGAATAATGCTTCGAATTGCTGTTTTGCAACTCTTTGGTAATATATTGTTATTAAGGTAAATTGAAAGTTCGCAAATTAGATTTAATTAGTTTTATATCAAATTTTCAAAGTTATATAAACTATTATTATGCTTAGCAGTTAGTAAACATTATATTCAACTCAAATTACTCGCCAAATTGTGAACTATCTGAAAAAGAACATTTGCTGTATATAACATGAAAAAAAAACCAGCCAATATAATTATTGAAGCTGAGACTACGGATATCCGGATAATTCACAGAATTAATAATTCTATTAAAAAATAAACTAACTCATACATGTCAGCTTTGTCTTATGATTGTGGGGCGATATTGAGACGACAAAAAATCATTTTACAGGTATTCAAAAGACCTTTAATTTTGTATCACATGATTTATGGCCGAATACTATTCTTCGAAAAGCTATCCGATCTGTTACATTTTTATTTTTAAATCTATTTTGGATTCATCAAATAATTTTATCCAAATAATTTTCAGTTCTGATACGATTTTCGTATATCTTTTTTGATTCGGTTTGATTAAAAAGACGATATCTGATTTAATATAGAAAAAATGTAAATTATCCGGATATCCGAAGTCCCAGCTCTAATAATTTTAGATCGAATGTGGCCCATGGCTTTTTTTTTCTTGACATCAGTTTTGCAAAATCGTCAAAATTTCTTGAACCCAGAGACAGATCTGTGAATATCGCCGAACTGTTACTAATCCCGTTCCAATGGCAAGTTTGGACTATGTTTCTTACTGTATTTGTTATTTCTGAGATTATCAAACAACTTTTCCCAAACTCAATACAGAGCGATCCATTTCTACTATTAGTGTGTGGCTTTGGACGGCTTCGCCGAGCGAGGCGATTTGAAAAAAAAAACTTCACTCTCTTCTGGCAGCACTTGCTGCTACAGCAGAAAAGCGATTCAGGGTAGGCGTCGCGACGCTCCTGCGACCAAGCAAACTGATGGTTGCCAGAAGAGCTTGAAGAAAATGTTGAAGTTTTCAGCGGCGGTATTATAAATCCTGTAACATTCTCACTAGTTGACGAATCTTTTCACATTCTTTGGCAAAGTTATGCCCTAGAACACGGACTATGAGCACATGAGGTTTTTTGAAAAATTAAAAAATCGTTTAGGGGCTCAAAACTGGCAAAAACCAAAACGCACCGATTTTACGGGTTCCCATTTAAACTTCAAAGTCGAAGCGGTCCTGTAGGAATAAATCAAGTTAATATTTGGTATTCAGGCTCAGAACCTAGGGGATCATGCCCTGAAATGCCTGAAACTTTTTGAATACATTTAAAAAAGCATCCTATTTGTAGAAACTTAAACAAAATTTAGGTCAATCAAATTTTTTGAACGTTTTTTTTTCTCAGTTATTTTTTCATTTGAAAACATGCTTGACCACAATTGAACAATCAACAACTAAGTAGTGTGACCTAGCGCTTATGTAACCAGTTGCAAATTCATTCTCAAACATGTTAATCCACCAGGAAACACTTCTTGTTCGATTTCCACCTACTCTTTATGTGTTACCACATCAAAACACACGACTTCCGTCAACGGTTTTTCCAGAACCAATCCAACCACTCGGCCATTGTGCGGCCTCCGGGGTTTCTTCAAAAGTGGCCATAAATCGGCCTATTTTCCAAGGATTTGTGGGTGCACGTTCTGCCTGGCCAAGCAGAACCACCCGGAAGCGTCCCTTTCTAAGCTCGGTTTTTGCCTCGAACCGGATTTGACCGGAAGTTTTGTTTTGTGGCAGGAATACAGTGAGAGAGAAAGAAAAGCTCGACAAATCAAAGTCCTTTTAGCTAAATTGGGTACTAAAGCCCTATGTCAATTTTCATGTACAACGGTAAAAAACACGATCAAAAACCATTTCTAATCACTTTTTTTCATTTTAATGCAAAAATTTTGTTTCACAAATCAACATTTTTTCGATGGATCAACTATGGTCCCCTTGGAACGAGCTGTCAAGTAGGAGCTTTTCTGTCAAGAAGGACCACAAGGTTAATTTTTTAAAAATTGATTTAAAAATCCATTTTAAACTCTTTGTGGTCATACAAAGGGTCATTGTACTCAGAAAAATAAGCTCTATCGCTGTAAACAATAACATCAGCAATCTAAGCTTCATTTTAGGACCCAATTACGGTCAACCTCATGGCAGGAAACGAATACACACAACATTTCTATTATTCGCTGGTTGATTTCCACCTGGGACCACCCCCAAGCACACCCCGCAACGTAAAAAAAAGTTGGCATTTCAAACACCCCCGACTCGGGTATCATATTTATAGCTCTATTCCAACATCACGGTGAGCCTGAGGGGGGTTGGTGGAAAAAGGACTCTTGTACTTGGGCCATAAATATGCATATCCTTGTTCCGTCAGTAGGTTTCGCGGGACGGAGCGTTAAGAGGGACGGTCGCGAGGGAATCGAAATTGATCCCCTTGCTGCGTTCAAGAAGCAGAGTGCACCGAGGAGGACTCTTCACTATGAGGAGCACGATTTGTACTTGGGAGGAAAAGTGAAGCTACTACACCGTGGCGGATGCAAAATAAAAACATAGCCTGAAGAAGCCAGCGTAAAGTACAGGTTTCAAAAGCAGCGGGTAATTTTCAAATGTAATTTAATACATTTTTGCAAAATTCTAATGTCAAATTTTTTTAAACAAAACACTTTAAAAAAAAAGAATTATTTTCTCTATTATTAAACTAGCTCAACCGCGTTTTGAATAAAAACTTGAATCATCCTTTAGTTAAATTTCATTCAAATATTTGTTAAAATTTTAATAAACCTTAGACAAAATACATACAAGGGTGGTTCAAATCGTAGTACCCCCTACCTACAAATGATTAACCCATCATTAGGCTTGATTCTAAAAACGAGCTTAATCTGACCATGGGAATCCCTCCATATAAGCACTTTAAGTTTAAGAGAGAGGGGTTTCTCGTGGTCAGATCAAGCTCGGATTTGGAATGTAGCCTCAATCCTTGATTTCAACGGTTAGCTCAGATTTGGACCAACGTAATGCATACCAACTGCTTTTATCAGGAATGGTAAAAGCGTGAATGATTTTTAGTGATTAATTGAACAATTAAGCAGGAAAACATAAATTCGCATGTCCGAACTTCTGAAAGCTGACATCATAAAAAAAATCGGCGTGCTTAATTTTGTTACCAAAAAAATGGACTCTTTTCCAGACATTTTGCGGGGTTGATCAAAATATTTCGTCGGGAGGTTAAGAGCAATTGAAAATCGATGGATTCATGTATTCATTAGGGTGGTCCAACTCCGGGCTTTCTTGGGTTACCTCCTGAAATCAATGATCGACCCGTCGAATTCCAAATTTGAGCTAATAACTTTTCAGCGTAAAATCCTAAAAATATGGTGTCTTCGAGAAAGTTGTCCTAAATTAAATGAAGATCCTACATTTGAAAATTGATACAGGTTGGACGACTATTGCACCCTCCACAGGAAAAAAACTGAAACAGTTGCTTTTCTCCATACACTTTGACGATTTTTCCCATACAAACATCAAGCGAATAGAAGAAGGGGTTCATGTAGACATGATGTAGTCATAATGAGCTCAAATTTGGAATTAAGCCTAGTGACAGGTCAAGCTCGGCTTTGGGCCACCCTAGTATGTATCCATCAAATTTCTTATGAGTATACATTGAGGGACTCAAAATTTCATATTTGACCTCCAAAGGGTAAGATAATAATATTTCAAGTTATGGCACGTGGAAAATCAATCAATCATTGATCGCGTTATTCATGTGATATTTCAACATAAAAAAACAAACAATTTTACTTGAACTATGTCACATTTTTGTCCTATTTCCCCTAACCCAAATTGTTGAGTAGTGCGGTGCCTGTGTGGACGCGCAGTCCTGTTTTTTCGTGTTATTTTCCATCTCTTTTGTGTCGCTATTTGTGTACATGGGGTGATTGGATTTCTTCTGATTCGTGTTGTTTTCATCTCTTTTGTGTCGCTGTTTGTGTGCATGGGGTGATTGGTCTTCTTCTTCTTCTTTTTTCCTTATTTTTAGTTCGCGCGTTCGTTGGCCAATGGGTTTATTTTTGTTCTCTTTACATAGTTTTCGATAGAAACGATCCGAATTCTTTTTTTTTTTTCGAGACAAGCAAGTCGTATTGCTGGATTAAGTCCTTTCTATATCATCGATGATCGGAAGGCACGCCGACGAATATGTTTTAAGGCTTATGATATAAAATCATTTTAATGAATAAAGCCCTTCTTACATCACCGTTGATCGGAAGGCACGCCGACGAAGAATTTCTGGAGGATCGCGGTCGAATTAATACTATATTTAAAATTCTAGATAACTATCTTTCGGATTCGATTGTGAGTAGCGTGACTTCGCAGTTACTATGCAACGTATTTTTTGGAGTCTTTTTATATTTTAAATTTATAAGTCCTTCTTTTATCATCGTTGATAGGAAGGCACGCCGCCGGTTAAGTTCGTTTAAGTTATTGTTTTAATTTCATTACAATCGGTTACGTGGTGTCCTGTTTTCTTTTCGTTTATATTCGTTGATCGTAATAATTTATTCCAACTGGCAGCTTTAGTATTAACTCATCTACTATTTTTGACATTTGCTCGCGTTATCTTAATTGTACCAACAGTAAAAATATACTGATAAGTCCAGCCCATAGCACTACCGCTCGGTTGGCACGCGGTCGATTAAAACAAACTTTTTAAATAATCAATTATTTATCTTTCCGCAGCCGGCTGCCTAAGATTTAAAATTTCAACCGATAAACAAAATGCTCATGGTCACATCACTGCCACTCGTGAATCCTGACCTCATACCCATCTACTAACCCCTCAAAACTCATGTGATACTTTGTCGGAGAAGCAGTCGATTGGGCGGTCTCTATCACTCAAGTATCGGACTAACATTCCCATCCACTTCCCCGTGACCCTACCACTGGTCGTGGCCGGCGCCGGTATTGATCAGCATGATAGGGGCCTTTGAGAAGTTGCGAAGCGAGGAAAGATAGCACCCACTCATCTTCCACGGCTCGTGGATGTAACTTCTGGAGGTCCTGGTCAATAACGGAGTAGCAACTGCGGGTGGGCACCTATGCTTATGCTTATGCTTATGCTTATTTCCCCTAACCCAAATTGTTATAATTTTTGGTTATTTGGTCATAAAATGTGGTCTTTATAAAGACCAAAACTTTTATAAAAATTATATAATTTTAAATATGTTTTTTATTGTTGAAATACCCCCTACAGGAAATCTATAACTTGTTTGAATACATTCAAAGTTTCTAAAACCAAATTTTTTATCTTTTTTTATTTTGCTCAATATTGCTAGAACTATGCAGAAAAACTTTGACCAATAAGTAAATACCGTAAACCGGAGTGACTTTGATAGGATTTCAATTTGGTTTTAGAATATTTTCCAACAGGTAAGGTTTTTCTCAAGATTATTATTTTAAAACATGTACTGGGGTAGGCCACACAAAGTCCATGCACTATTTCGGAAAAAAAGTTTTTTCAATATTGTTTAGAAAAATAGTTACGTTAAAAATTCTTGGTTTTAATTCCGGGGTGACTTTGATAGTCATAGTTTTTCTTGTTAAAATCATATTTAAGATGTTCAAACTTTATTTGTACGTTAAATGTATCATCACTAAAGAAGCTGATATAGTTTGTAAGAAAAAAATCAATGTTTATATTAATTTAACTAAGTTTATAAGCTTTTTAACAAAATACATATAAATTTTAGGTAAAATTTGTTAAAGAGTCGGAATTTTGCCTGAAATTTGTTAAAAATAGTTTTGTGTATAAAATTATCGATTTATATTGCATTTTAAACTGAATTCGAAGCACGAATAACAAGTTTTCACATTTTACATGAAATTTGTTCAACTGAATTTGCCTATAAATTTGGAGATTTTTTTAAATTGTGTTTCAAAAACACATATTATTTAATATTTACAAACTTATTTAACCTTCTCCTAGTGGAAAATTGTCCAAAGAATCCGAAAATGCATTCCGTTTACTGATTAAAAATCATGTTCATTGAGAAAATCATGACACTTTGAGAAGTTTAAAATAATGACTTTCATCCACATTTTCTTAACTATAGTTAACTAACTTTATAAACTTTTCAAAAATTTATGAAAAGTTCTTCATGAGGTACTTTGAACACTTCTCTACCACGGTCAGTATGTTTCTGAACCATTCCTTACGTATTTTAATTGTACTCTTCATTTTGCGGAAAAATCGCAAACCTATCAAAGTCACCCCGGCTATCAAAGTCACCCCGTTTTACGGTATATTAAAAGCTGTTTTTGCCTTCCTCACGTTACTGAGGAAAGGCTATAAAATCACTCGAAAAAATGAACTTCTCAATTAGACCTCCTAGACCCACCTTCATGTATACCTATCGACTCAGAATCAAATTCTGAGCAAATGTCTATGTGTGTGGTGGGATGTTGATCAAAAAATTGTCACTCGATTATCTCGACATTGGCTGAACCGATTTTGTCCATTTTGGTGTCATTCGATCCGTCTTGATGTCCCATAAGTCACTATTAAAAATTATGCAGTTAAGTTAAGTACTTCAAAAGTTATGCTAAAAAACGATTTTAGCAAAAGTCCGGAAGATTGTAAAAAGGGTGGTTTTTGTAAGAAATCCCGTCATGCTATACATTTTCAGAAAGGTATTTAAAAGGCCTTTCCAACGCGTCCAAGACATTGAAGATCTATCAAAAGTTATAAGCACTTAAGTGTTATTTATAAGCTTTTTGGAGGCCGGATCTCAGATATGTTTATGAAAACGTTGTCCGGATCTCTCATGCAACCTACCGTTGAATAGGTATTCAAAATAGCTTTCCAATGCACCCAAAACATTGAAGATCTGACAACCCTATCAAAAGTTATAAGCACTTAAGTGTTACATACGCACTTTTTCGAGGCCGGATCTTAGATATTTTGATGAAAATGCTGTCCGGATCTATCATGCGACCTATCGTAGGATGGGTATTAAAAAGACGCACTTTTTGCATTTTGGATAGCACCCTTTAAATGTGAGGAAGGCGCCAACCAGCTAAGGGTGGATTAAGTAACGTTTTTTTTATTATTGATATAGGGGGAGAGGGGTTAATATGCACCCCGAGGCAAAATACACCCCCTGCTTTTCTAGGTATTGGGAAGAATTTTTCGGGAAAACAAATCATAGAAATTTGAAGCTTAACATTGTAAAACTATGTTGAAAAACATTGAGCAACGTAGGATAAAACCAGCTAAAATTATTTGCAAAACCTTAAAATGTTTTGTTTTGATCTAATTTTCATTGAAGCAATTATTGATATTGTTAGTGTTTATTTATATAGTAGATTAGTCCAAAAACAGTAAAAAAATGATTTTCAATTGAATTTTTAGCAAAAAGTGTGGTCAGGGCAAAATGCACCGCTGTGCACGGTGAAAAAAGAGTTCGCAAAATCGTGAACCAGCGTTCATGAAAATGGGAACCACGAACAAAGTGTTCAAATGCCATGGTACGTTTTTCAAAAACGTACCATGGGATTTGAACACTTTGTTCGTGGTTCCTATTTTCATGAACGCTTGTTCACGATTTTGGAAACTCTTTTTCCTCCGTGTGAAGCTCCTTTGTAAAAACAGCGGTGACATCTAGTAGTGACTAGTGAAAACTGCTTTTACCCGGTGCATTTTGCCCTATTGTTGTGGAGCATTTTGCCCCCATTGCCAGCTTGTTTGAAATTAATCAACTTTTTTTTAGAAATTTGCTATTTTTACACAAGGGTTTTAGAACATCTAACAAAATTCTTACACAGAAATGCTGTTATGGTTGAGAAATCCCTCCCACTAACATTTACGCACAAGATCCTCTGTAATTACTCTTAGCTGAAAGAAAAATGTAACTACCAAAGCCGACTCGGTCCTAACCAGGTCCCAGTACCGAAAAGGACCTAATAAAAATAATTTTATGAAAAAAATGGTTGAGGAATCACAGTTTGCCGTTATGGGTGACGAGAATAACGTTCCACTACGGAATATCCGAGTGGGAACAAATCTTTCTCAAGGGCATTACCAATTATAGGAAATGTAACGTCATGATTCGAATTCCGGACACTTATTAGCATATCATTTTTTTCAAAGCTGGCAAAAAATTATGTAATAAGTTGGAAATGTAGAAATATCATAAGGATGTAGTATAAACAGTCAGTTTCAAGAAAATGCATGCAAAATATGTCATTTCTAACAATTTTTCAGAATTTTAAAACTAAAATGACTTTGGCTTCGAATGCCGGACACTGATAAAAGCTGATTCAGTTTTGACATTCATAATGAAATCACAAGTACGAAAAAAATCAGGCAAAGCCGATGCCAATTGAGGATTAACGTAGAAGCTGGTTAAAAAGTAATTCGCATACTAAAAAAATTGTAAGTAAAACTTCTACTGTGATTGTTTCCAAACTAATGAATTAAATATAGTTTTAGCTAATCACCAACTAAACACGCTTGACCAGATTTGCTCGAAGAAATTCAGTGACGCCGACTCTACCTAATCTCAACAGGATGCATATTACCCCCGCTCCCCCTACCCCAGAAGGAAATCAAACATTTGTTCGATTTTTTTCTAGTACTCATAACGAAATACTTTTTAATATTTTGCTAGAAGATGTTGAACAAAGTTTGTAAGCCGTCAACCAATGTTTACTTTTTTTCAGCCTTTTTTTTTCTTAACTTATTTTTATTAGGTCCTTTTAGGTGCTGTGACCAGGTTGGGTTTCTCAGCCTTTGAAAACATGTAATATTTAATTGGAACATTGGAACCAAGTAAACAATATCAAAATCAGTTATCATCTATTGAAAAAACATATTTCACCAATACCAAATTAAGTTATCGAGAACATTTTTTTCTGGATATTCTTATTATTATTATTGATTACAGAATGAGTTCTTTTTCAACTTAATCTCTGTTTTTACAATGTGTTATCAAAACAGCTGATCTGAGTGTTTTAAATACAAATCGTAACCTCCTGAAAAAAAAACTAAACTTGAACTTGTCCAGTCATTTTCATCTGCTCGGGTTAACTCCCAGAAGAAATATTTCGATTCATCCCACTAAAGGTCGGAAAAGAACCTTTTTTCGTGGTGCCAAATGTCAGACTTGACACATTTTTTATCCTAAATATGTTTTACCAAACCACCAGTTTTACTATTTCTAGAAATCTAAGTTTTGTTCAAACCTTCAGTTAAGTATGGGATCAATGTGAAAGTTAAGAAATAAGTTTTCCTTTAAGCAACATCCGCCAATTGATTATTTTAACACTTATCTTCAAAACAACACCTGGACCTACCTTCTACAATTTGTGGTTCCAAGGATATTGCAGTTTTATAATGAAGGTTTTTCAAAATTTTCGCGAAAAAGGCGCTTGAAGTCCGTTGCCAAAACACCCCAGTCAACACAAAAAAATGAGGCGTTCGCGGTCCCATCACTAGCCAACGGAGGTGAACCAGAATCGCAAAATGTTTAGCAAAAAAAAAAAAAGAATCCTCCCCCAACCTGCCATATGTGTATCGTGAGTCCTTCGGACGAAGAGTTTTGGCCTTTGGCCTCAACGGTAAGTTTCTGCCTACCCTGCCACGTGACACGTGAGCTATAATTTGCGACGATTTACGATGAAATGAGCGAATATGAGCGTTTCGTAAGACTCCGTTGGGTCGCAATTACGTAAGGTAAGTTGCACAAGGTCACCAGAGAAGATGCGACGATTATTTTTAAAGTTCACCAAGTCAGTTAGTTCAACAGAAAAAATATAAACTTGAATGTTCATCAAAAGCTCTATGTTTGAATAGATGCTATTGACTAGACTTATACCTTACCTGTTTTTGAGCCCAAAAAGGTACGATGCTCAAACTGCAGTACCATTTCTTCCCAGTTGACGGTACTTTTTTGTTGGTTCTAACTCCAGGGAAAAGGGAAAAGACACCTGGAATGAAATGACGGCCCAAATTCAAGACTCTGGCCAGGACCGAAATTCAAAAAAAAACGGTAACGAGATTGACTGAGATTGAACTAAGGCCAGTTGCTCTCATGGTTGAATGGTTTTTCAAAATAATATGATTGAAGTTGTTTACATCAATAAACAGTAAAAGCACTCACGAAACTTTATTGCCTCACTACTTTCACAAAAACACAAAGTTCAAACAACAAAAGTGGAAGCCACAAGCTCGATGATTCAAAGTACTCATCTGGCAAAAGTGCAACCATTATTGCATTTGCCGGCAGCACCCCAAAGCAAGAGTCCCAGAAGCCAACCTTTCCCTGACCTGTCGGATAACTAATCTAATTTCAAACGGAAATAATTTCTCGGAAAAAGGCAACACAAGGTAGTCGCTTCAGAACACTAGAAAAAGTCGAGAAAGAAAAACCATCCAAGCAGAACAAAACTACCGAAAGCTTTTCATCGCCCGTACGAACGGACGGATTGGAAAAAGGAAAACCGGTCGTCGTCGTCGTCGTCGTAGTCATGTGTTGAAGTGGAAATGAAATTCTCCGCACACCGCTTCTTGGGTTTGGAGCAATGAGACCTGACTGGGAGATCATTTTTCACTTGCACAATGGTCAGTCCTGCTGGTGTATCCTTTTCGATGCCTTGGGGAAAAGGAGAGAAAAAAGTGGTTTGAAACACTACTGTCGACGGACGGAACGTGTACACTCACTGACATCGAAATCCAGTTCATTTTTCAGGGTTTGGCAGTGATAAAAACTGAAGGTTAGGGTTTACAGATTTGACGTAATGACTCCACACCGCCTAACATAATATCAGGATAAAATGATTAAAAATGCATTTTTAATTAGAACAGAAATTCAAAAAATACACAAGCCTGGAAAAAAATAAAAAAGTTTTTATGAATGGAAAATTTTCTCGAACAACACCGAATTCTAATTTCTTCAGGAGTGAAAATTCCGACGAGTGATAGAACATTCTTTTACGTTCTATAGCTGAGCTTTTTATTTCTGTATTTTTTAATCCAGTTGAAACTTTGTTGGTGTCTTCGGTATGCCTAAAGAAGCCATTTTGCATCATTAGTTTGTTCATATAAGTTTCCATACAAATTTACGAAAATTCAAAAATATTTATCTTTTGAAGGATTTTTTTATCGATTTGGTATCTTCGGCAAAGATACCAAGTGTGGATAAGGACTACACTGAAAAAAATACACGGTAAACAAATGATGGTGTTTTTTAATTTCACTTTTTGTCACTAGATCTTGATTTGAAAAAAAAAAAAACAGCATTTTATTTTATTTGTTTTTTTTTTTTATATATGTTTAGGAGACATCAAATGACTACTTTTCAGGAATTCCCAGAATGTGCAAAAAATCATTGACCGAGTTCTGCATTTTTATATAAAACTTGTTTTTTCCAAAAGACAAAATATTGGTCGTAAATTTTTTTTAACTAAATTAAATAGTCGCAGTTATTTAATATTTGAGCAATTCTCTACCAAAACCGGAAAAGGATTTTATTTGTATTTTTTGATTTGGCTCAAACTGTGTGGGGGCCTTCCCTATGACCAAATAAGCTATTTTGTGTCATTGGATCACCCATACAAGTCTCCATACAATTTTGGCAGCTGTCCATACAACTGAACTTTTGAGTGATCAATTTGGAGTCTTTGGCAAAATTGTAGGTATTGTTGAGGACTATTGAGAAAAATAATTGACGATTTTTCTATTAACTTTTTTTTCACAAAATTCATTTTCCCAAAATAGGTATTTTTTGATTTTCGAGATTTTTTGATAAGTTATAGAGGACCGAAACCCGCAACTTTTGAGCCATAGTAAATCATGGTAAAAAAAATCTGCGCCGAGTTATGATTTTTTGAAAAAAAATATTTTTGAAAGAAATCGAAATTTTATACTAAACAAAGTTTGATGTAATGTAAAATTAAATTTGCAATCAAAAAGTACTCTGCAGATTTATTGATAAGGGCTCAATTTTCAAGATACAGCTACCGAAAGTTGGATTTTAAGGGGTTACATACATGTAGAAAATCACAAAATTTCATATTACAGAAAATTTATTAAATCATCTTAAAAGATTTTCAAACACTCCTGAAAGAATCATGAAGGTATTTCATGATTTAACTGCCATGCCATGCGCAAAGCAAACTGTCTAACTTTCTGAGCGTTTTTCTCTGAACACCAAGTTAATTTGCGGGTGTCACGATATCTCGAGATGGGATGGACCAAATTGGCTGAAATTTTGGGTGAAGACTCCCGAGACATATTCCGTGTGCATGACGAAGCCCGATTTTGAAATTTTGAATTTTCAAAAAATGCAAAAATCAAAAACTGGCGATTTTTTTATGAAAAACTTAAAAATATTTTCAGCTTTTTTAAAATAATTTTTTTGAAAATCGGCCTTCGTCATGTACACGAAACCGGTTTAACGAGTCTTCACCAAAATTTTGAGCCGATTTGATCATAGCAGATTTGAGATATCGTGGCACCCGTTTTTTGAAACTGCTAACTTCAAATAGCTATGTCTCGGCAAAGCTACAACCAAATGTCTTCAAATTTGTTTTGTTAATAGATGAAAAGTAATATTTTAATGCCCTGAAAACAGATTTTATAAAAAGTTTAAGTGTGTGCTCAAACCCACCTCTGACATTTTTGCCGATTTACATGTAAGTAACCCCTTAAGGAAATATTTGCAGTGACCATAAGTGAACATTTCTGATTTTTTTTTTTGAGTTTGCCATAAAATTGTCTTAGAGACATTTGAGATTAGACCTCTGGTTGCTAAGATATAGTAGCTGACATACCGACCTATTCAAAAACAATATTTTCAATTCTTTTAAATCAAGACTATAATTTGAAAAGGGCCAAAAAATCAATAATACGCAATTTTCAAAAACATATTTTTTTTTGCAAGGATATGCAAACAGAGGCACTTATTTAAAAAAATAAATAACTGTGACTTTAAAAAAAAAAACTAACCTAAAAATTGCGATAACTTAAAAACAGTACCTTTTATCAAAATTTCACTCATGTACTTTTGAAATCGCAAATACGATTTTATGTCGAAAAGTTAAATTGAAAAAATTCTGCGAGTATTGTTTCAATTTTTTGAAAAAATCAACATTGATTAAAAAGTTCATAACTCTGTCAAAGATTTTTTGCACAACTTGGGAATTTCTGGAAAGTTGACATTGGATATCCTCTGAACATTTAAAAAAATAGTGTTTTTTCCAAATCATGTTTTAATGACAAATCACCTATTTTTTACCGTGTATCATTTTTTCAGTGTAGTCCTCATCCATACCTACAACTTTGTCGAAGACTTCAAATTGATCAAAAATTTCCTTCAAAAGATACAGATTTTTTTAGTTTTCATACATATTTTTTGTATGGACTGCTGCCAAAATTGTATGGAAATTCATATGGACAAACTAATGATAAAAAATGGCTTCTTTGGGCATACCGAAGGCATCAAAAAAGTTTCAGCCAGATTAGTAAGTATAAAAATTAAAGCTTAAGAGCGAGTTTTTCACCAATGTGTAACAGGTCGTATCGAGGTGCTCCGATTTGGATGAAACTTTCAGCGTTTGTTTGTCTATACATGAGACGAACTCATGCCAAATATGAGCCCTCTACAACAAAGGGAAGTGGGGTAAAACGGGCTTTGAAATTTGAGGTCGAAAAAACATTAAAAATCTTCAAATTGCTCGCATTTCCGTAAAACTTTATCAATTCCAACACTCTTAGGTGCATTCGAAAGGTCTTTTAAAGCACTTTAAAATGTGCTTTAAACATCCAGGATTGGTTTAACTATTTCTCATAGCTTTTGCAAATTACTGTTAAAAATGGATTTTTTTAAAACCTCAATATCTTTTTGCAACAGCCTCCAACGCCCATACCGCCTTGAGTCAGGCATATTAAAAAACACCCAAAAAGCAAAAACTGAAAATTTGGTTTATTGGACCTTTTCAAAAAAACTCCAGATTTGACGAATTGATCACAGGGTATACCAAATCTAACTTTTATCAAAAATGTTTTATTTAATTATTTTTAAAATCAAAATTACAACTCCAATACTCCTAACTTACGTGAAATTGTCAGAGGATTCCGAATATGACAAAATTGAGACCAAAAAGTGCCGTCTTCTTGGCCTACAGGGCAAAAACTAACGTTGTAAAATGTTTGTTATAGAAAAATCGAAAAATTATGAGAAAAACTGCGATTGGCCAAAAAGATAATACCGTAGGCTTATAGTCCATGAAATTACTTATCTTTTGACCTATAGGAGTATGGGTGTTGGAGGCTGTTGCAAAAAGATATTAAGGTTTTAAAAAAATCCATTTTTGACAGTAATTTACAAAAGCTATGAGAAAAAGTTTTTTTTTTTTTTAAGTTTTACCAATCCTGGATGTCTAGCAATTTCGAAAATTTTAATGTTTTTTCGACCTCAAATTTCAAAGCCCGTTTTACCCCACTTCCCTTTGTCGTAGAGGGCTCATATTTGGCATGAGTTCGTCTCATGTATAGACAAACAAACGCTAAAAGTTTCATCCAAATCGGAGCACCTCGATACGACCTCTAGAACAAACCGAGCAATATTTGCAAATACTGCCTCTTAAAAAAGGCCGATTTCGTAGAGTATTGCTCTATTGCTTAATCAATTTAAATTTATATATTTGCACAAAACCATTATTACAAATATTAATCATTTTATGGAGACGTTTCTGGAGCAATCCTCAACTTCTCTACTGGAGTGGAAACTCCAAAAAGTGATTGGAAAATTCTTTTATCGTTTGTAGCTTGCAAGGGTTCACTTTCGTGCAGTGAGTATGTGCACAATTAGGTCGATGATATTTTTTTGTGTCAATCTCTCCAGAACACCGCACCATAGCTGTCTGGTTCAAACCTTGTTCCCAAGAAGTTCGCTGCTTCCGTTCGCCAGCAATTCCAATCAATTACTCGAAGCTCAACTTTAATATTTCCCCCCTCTCGTCGCACCAGCAGCTTCCACCAAAAATTCTCCAATTTATGCTGGAGCATCCTGAATCAGCATATTGCGGTTACCTGCCGGCTGATGGAAGGGACTCCGGGTCTGGTCCTGCCTATTTCGCAATCAGGGTCGGCCATTCTAACCCCCTCTCCCCCGTCGCCGGGGAAGGAACCAACCGACAAACCCGAGGCCACAAATTCATCTTATCGCATTTCCATATTTGTCTTCCCCCTCCGTGACCCCTCCGGATTCCTGTCCCCGTTCCGGCCATCCTCATCGCCAGTCTCAATTACCATTTCTAATAATAATGATGATGATTATTGTTGTGCAGATTCCAGCATTCAACCCCCCGGAGCGGTCCTGCCCAACAAGCCAGCCAGTAGACTCTGAGCGTTATCTTCCACACCGCACAGTTCGGACTTCTCCGAGTTCGATTGGACTGACTCCGGAGAGACTTTCAGGCCAACCAGTAGCAGTCCATAGACTGAACAAAGGCCAAGCTACAGAAAGTATTAGTTCCGAAGAGGCATATGTGGGTCGGAGGACGTATTCTCACAACATGACCCTCGTCATCATACGCAGCACCAATGGAGCAGATTCCGAGAAGCATAAGAAGGCCAGATTCCGGCATGGTTCAGGGCACTTCTCTGATTCGCACACTATCCAACCAGTCTGGTGGGTCATCTACGGGAGTGATTCTTTTGAAAAGGACTGTGCGAACGGGTTAAATCGTGCTGATAAGTGGTATACTGTAATTCTGTCCAAAGTCATTGTTCCCGAAACCTTTATAATTTTTAAACCTTAATAATGTTTAATTTCTTTACCAAACTGACCCCACTTCACGGTTCACCAAGCTGATAGTACACAATGAACGCAAATAAACACTGCGTAAGTTGGCAATAACCGTTGTTAAACCTCCCTATAGTACCACCCAACCCCCAACCCACCCCCTTCCAAATCCCCAAAGCACAAGCTCGAAACAGATTGGAGCTTCGGGCGTTGGTGCGTTGTTCTGTTTGCCTTTCGAAAATGAAATAAATTAATAACAAAATCAAATAAATATTTGACTCGTCGCCCACTGGCGGTGGTGGTCGAGCAATTTTCTCGATTTCAAAAAGCGAAAGACATCGTTTCGATGTGTTTGTGTGTTTGTGTGTCCGTGTAAGACAGACCATAAACATATTGAAAATGTGACCCTTGTTGTTTGGTGGTGCTGGGTTGGGGAGACCACCCACCCCCCCAAACATCGTAAATACGTAGGAAAAATACTTAAATGACTTTGGTTTTCGGCCAGTGCGGCGAAGCGATTAAAGTCGTCCTTAAATTCGTGGAACATGTGCGGAAACTGTATGCAAATATTTGCAGCTATTCGGTGGAGGAAATGAATGTTGATGAATTATGTAATTCGCAGAATGTGTCATTTTTTTCTTGCTATTTATCAAGTTAAAAGAAACAAAAAATGTTTCCATTGACAATTGATTTTGGATGGTTTATGAAGATAAAAACAAGACTATCAAAAAAATTTCAATTTTGAATCGCAACTTTTGTTTTGAATTGTTTTTTCAAAAATAAAAAATGCGCCTGAAAAATATATTTAAAAATGTGATAAAAAATATATGTGAGCACCTCTCTACAAAATCGGCCGTTTTCGACCATTTTTATTTTTTGTATTTTTTGATTTGGCTCAAACTTTGTGGGAACCTTCCCTATGACCAAAGAAGCTATTTTGTGTCATTGGTTCACCCATACAAGTCTACGTACAATTTTGGCTGCTGTCCGTACAAAAAAAACGAGATTTTTTTATATGTTTTAAGGGACAACAATCCGCAACTTTTGAGCTATAGAGAAACATGTTCAAAAATTCTGCCGCCAAGTTATACATTTTTGAAAAAATAGTGATTTTATCGAAATTTTGTACCAAAAACAAATGACCTCAATTTTTTATGTAGATTTGGTTGTGAAAATTAATAATCGATAAGCATTTTAAAGCATGAAAATTTGTATTCGGCGTATAATAGCATTAATTTGGAAAGGAAAATTGTTCAAAGTTTTGTTTATAGATCAGCAAAATGCTTTGCGTCATAGATATTTTCTACTTAATTACTTATTATTATATTCACGTATATTAATGACTTTAAACTTGAAAAAAGCACAATATTATAAAAATTATTTAATTTTTCATCATAAACCGGCATCTGGAGCAAATCAGGACAAAAGTAACGAGTTAAGACAGCTGTTTAAGCTAATTTGTTTTTGAATAATGTCAAAACAATTAGTACAGATCAAAACAATTAGTACACCGATTTCCAAAATTATTGCTCTGAAATCTCCTGTACCTATTCAGACTGCAGGCCCGATTATCGCCAGTTGGTAGTTGGTTGGTAGTTACTTAAAGATTATTTTTAAAATATGTTTTTAAATATAAAACGTAAAATTCTAAACTTATCCAAAGTGTTACATTGTCTGGTATAATTTTATTTCTTGTTGTTTTAGACGCTTTCAATGAAATTGCATAAGCTTTTGTATTATGTAAATGTTATATTATATAAATAAAAAAAATAAATTAAAAATTCTGGTTCAATAAAATTCCAAAGCACATCAAAGAACACATTTTTTAATGTGTTTTAAACTATCTAAAAACTGCTGTCCTTGTTCAGATTGAAGTGTATAGCTATAGCTTATCATCATTAACAGTTTTGAGCTAATTCTATGATTTAAGCTAGAAAAACGTTACAAATATAATGAAAACATAGATTTTAAGACTGCTGCAATAATTTTCCGGGATCCCGGGAATTCCCGGGATTCAAAAAATATTTTTCCAATTTTATAGCAAATTTCCTGTACTTTTAAAAAAAATATTAGAAATGGTAACTCATGGTCACTTATTTTAAAAGTACTTTTCGACTGAAAATTCAATTTTATATTAAAAAAATTCGTTTTTTTGGCATGAAATTTCGATTTTTTCTAAAAATTACTTTTTTACTCGAAAATAAAAAAATACCTACTTTGGGAAATTGAGTTTTGGTAAAACAAAGTTGAATAAAAAATCTGCAAATTTTTTTCCCTGTACCTTTTTTTCTCAATAGTCCTCAACAATACCTACAACTTTGCCGAAGACACCAAATTGATCAGAAAATTCATTTTTGTATGGACAGCAGCCAAAATTATATGGAGACTAGTATTGGTGAACCAATCACAAAAAATAGCTTCTTTTGTCATAGGGAAGGCCCCCACAAAGTTTGAGCCATAAAAATACATCATAAAAATACAAATAAAATCATAAAAATACAACTAAAATCCATTTACGGTTTTGGTAGAGAATTGCTCATATACCTATTCAAATATTATTAGTCGATTAAAGTGAAAGAAACATTTTTTTAGAACTTGCTCAGTCTAAATTTTGTATTGAACTTTTTGAATAAATCTTTGTCCTTGCCTTTCCTTTGTCATAAAACACATGTTGCTTCATTGGTTTTCACATACAGTGCAGACTCGATATTCCGAAGGTCCTAGAAAAATTTCACTTAGGATAATCAAAACAAGAAAAATAAATTTTGTCCGTTGTCTTATTGTTAATTGTTTAAAATATGACCCTTAAACATCTCTAAAGTGATTCTGAACTTTTAAATACAAGATGATGGCCATAATGACGGATAAAATATTGAATAAAAAAAAATTACAAAATTTATTTTTTCGATAGGCAATCAACTACTCAAATCCCGCCTTTTCGACGAATGACAACATTTTTTTTTTGAATAAGGTGCTGATCAAGTAAGGTTATTTTGTTTCGAACAATGTTCAATTTTCTGCCATTTAAAAATATTTTTTTTTAGAGACATTTTATACGAAATCGGACGATTTCGACCATTTTTATTTTTTGTATTTTTTTTTATTTAGCACAAATTTTGTGGGGAAAAAAGCTAATTTGTGTCATTGGTTCCCCTATATAAGTCTCCATACAATTTTGTCAGCTGTCCATACTACATATACATATTCTAAATGCTGTATTTTTTGAGTGAATTTCCTGATAAATTCGGCAAAGTTACAGGCATTGATGAGGGCTATTTGGAAAATAAAAGGTAGTCGATTTTTTGCGAGTTTTTATTCTTCCTTTTTTACAAAAATAAATATTTTCAAAAACCGTACATTGTTACCATAAAATTTTAAAATTATAATTTATCAAGTAAGGTTATTTTGTTTCGATCAATGTTCAATTTCTGCCATTTAAAAATATTTTATATAGAGAAATGTTATACGAAATCGGACGCTTTCGAACATTTTTATTTTTTTTTATTTTTTGTTATTTAGCACAAACTTTGTAGGGGCCTTTCCTATGACCAAAGAAGCTAATTTGTTTAATTGGTTCCCCTATACAAGTCTCCATACAATTTTGGCAGATGTCCATACTACATATACATATTCTAACAGCTGTATTTTTTGAGTGAATTTCCTGAATAAATTTGATGTCTTCGGCAAAGTTGTAGGCATTGATGAGGGCTTTTTGAAAAATAAAAGGCAGGCAATTTTTTGCGACTATTTATTCTTCCTTTTTTACAAAAATAAATATTTTCAAAAACCGTACATCGTTAAAATAAAATTTTAAAATTATAATTTAGGGAACAGAAATCCAAACATTTTGAGTTATAGAGAAGTACGGACAAAAATAATAATTATTATTAGTTTAGAAGTACGGATAATGAATGATCATTATTAATCATATTACCGTCGAGTTAATATTTTAATAAATAAAAAAAATAAAATGCATTTACGACAGTTTAAATAATTTGCAACCATCGGTTTTCAAAATATCTAAGTATTGACAATTTGATTTTACTATCGCAAAACAAAAACATTACATTAAAAAAAATAAGTAAAGTACTCAAACATACTAAAGTTGCGTACTATTTCAATTTGGAAAATTTGGATACCCAAAAAAAACATTTTCCCCTTTTTTGCGCGCGGCGCGTCGAATGCCCCAATTTTTATGTTTAAAAAATCACATCTCCAAAACCTGCTGTGAATGGATATTAACAATTTTTAGAAATGTTGTGTGAAGTATTGCAAGGAACCACGGAAAAATATTTTCAGAAATGAGCTCTATGGTCGCGTGACCTTCAATTCAGCAAATGAAATTTTCATATGATCTTTTTAAATACTTTTCGGTCCTCAGCATATTTTTCCTAAATATCCCAACTAGAAATGTTTTTTTTTTGAAACGTGGCACTCTGAAATTGGTTCAACCGTTCCGGAGATATGATATTTTGAACATTAAATTGGGGAAAATTGACGAATAACGTCATTTTGGGACCACCCTATTGCAGATAGGGGCACACTAATCGTCAAACAAAATATACTGATTCGATTATTTTTTCCAAGTAACTCTTATGCCAAATTTGAGCCAAATCAGAGCCCTTTTGATTTGGATGCTTGCTGTTTGACGTGGAGTCGCTGTATAAACGAAACAAATTGCATTTCAAATTGTTTTCAGATGATTAGACTTCTATTTCCATTAAAATTTTGAAGTTTTGCAACGGCCTTTTTTGATTGTGGAAGTCAAACACGATAATTTATGCCGTTGCAAATATTTTTCACTTTGATATTTTGAAAACAGATGATTGCAAATCAACTGGTCCGGACTAATCTTTTTCAATCAAAGGTGTCTAGAAATTTGTATATTCAGTTTTTTTTGTCTAGCGTTTTTTGAAATTTTTATCAAGATTCATCAGTAATCGGGACAGTATGTTTATCACAAATAAATTATATTTAATTGTTATATTTCCAAATTCAAATTGAATTTTCTTACATGTAACAAATAGACATTCATTTTGCATACGAACAATTCAAAACACGAAAAATTGAATTGAGTATCATGGAAACTTTTGATTTCAAGTGCAAAGATCGCCTAAGCAAAATCCATACTTTTCAAAGGAAGCCAAATTCCCAAACCCACAAAATAACAACTCATTCTCACTAATAGATTCATGATGAAAGCAACCTTATCAGCAACGTCCAAACCACCACCCGGCACTTGTTTATTTTCCCAGCCCGGAAAATCCTCTTCATCACAAAAACAAACCGCTCGACGCGCCACCTACCGTTCCCTAGCACTCCAGAATATCGCGCAAAATGGAAAAAAAAATCTGAGTTCCATGTTTTCCCTTTTCCGCGCAGACTCTCACAAGCCTCTCACGTGAACCTCCGGAAAATTCTCTCTCCCGTCTCTCTCTCTCTTTTGGATTGCGAATTTTCCCGCACTCGCAGCCCATTTCGCACGGGAAGAATCCTGTCCAAAACAGATCTCTGCCCGCCGTCTCCGGAGTAAGTCGTGGAAAATTCGCCAGGCATCACGTGTCGTGTGCAGTTCGAGGGTTCTCGTCGTCTGCGAAAAAGTCGTGTTTTTTTGTTCTCGCTCGAGTGAAGTTTTTTCGGAGGAAATTTGACGTCGCGTGACTTTCGAGTGGAGTTTTTGTTGTGGAGGAAAATTGTGGGAATGTTTCCAGGATCCAATTTCTGGAAAAGTGTGTAAAGGTGGTGTGAAAAAGAGGCTGAGCAGTACAGGAAATCAAAGGATAAGAAAAAAGCTTTCCTTGTCGTCGTCGCGGGAACAAATTTCCCCCCGTTTTTTATCTGTGTGTCGTCGTGAGAAAGGATGCTGTGTGCTATCCCTTTGGCTAGAGTTGTCTGGAGATAAGGCGGAAAAACGGTGCGAGAAAATAGGAAAGAAAAAAAAGTTTATCAACACTGGTTTTCCTCGTTTAGAGTCGGCACACAAAGAGTGAGTAGAAAAGGATAAAAAAAAAGGTTGGCAAAAGTGAAAAGTGAAAATCATTGAAAAGGATCCTTTCAATTTTTGGCCGAGTGCAAAAAAGAAGAGGAAATAATTTTTCACCCCTCCCCGGAAAATAATAAAAGAAGAAAAAGTTCGACACTTGCCCGGTGCGTTTGATAATTAAAATTCTTTTTTGTTGTCTCACTGCAAACAAATCAGCATCCTTCCCCGCCACCCCCACCACCTCAACAGAGGAAAAATAAGAGAAGAAAAACCAACGGAAAGTGAAAATCGGTGGCTCTGTTTTATTTACTCATCAGACGGCGAGCGAGTGGGAAGAAAATTGCGTTTTTCTCGGTGTGATATTATTTCTTCCCCGACACTGCACCTTCGTCGAGAAGAAGCACGGAGGGAAAGTGAGGAAAAAATTTTCCCAAAACAAAAAAGAAAAAAATTGAAGCCCCTGCTGCTAAAAGTTTAACGCGTTTTTATTCGCCAGATTGGTGATTTGGGATCGGAAAAGTTACTACTATTGCCACTTTCGGGGAAAAAAAAGTCGCGGGAAAATCGCCTGCGCTAATCTGGAAAAGTGAAAAGCGCAATATTTGTGTTCAAAACCCGGAATGGAAATCTAAACAGCGACTCAACAAGAGTGCACTTCAAGAAAGCAGTTTGTAAAGGGGAGGAAAAGTGTGCGGAAAATTCAGCCAGAAGCGGTGAAGAAGGAATGGAATCTAACTCTTAATTGGATTATAAATTGGCCGGAAGCGAAGGAACTCGCGACATTCTAGCGCTAGCTGGCGTGCCTCCTCCTCTCTGAATCTTGGAAGGTAAGGCAAACAGGGGGGGGGGGGGGAAGCAGACGGCGGGCCAGATGGTTTTAGCGCGAAAGTTGGTTGGTGATGAAGTCGGGAGTTACGGACGATTGGGATTTTGCCACTGCGAGCAAACTATTTTTGATTAGCGTGTGAATTAATTTGCAGTGACCGGTTACAGATGGACTAGTGATGGAGGAATTCCACCTTGAATTGCAAACCCTTTTTACTGTGAAAATACTTTGAATTATGTCAAAATCTACATGATTTATTTTAATGCTACAAAAACAAGTTTACATATTCATATTTACAGGAAAATAAAACTATTATTTGCAATTTTCCATGGATTTGCTCATCATCAGTGTCAATAAACGATCTTGTACTATGTCGACACTCTTGCGAAGGAACCAAGTGCTCTAATTTAGACATTTAAACATACACAGAAAATGTTTCGGCAATAACTATTTCCGGCCTTTTTTGTCGAATATAAACAAGACCAAAAAATAACTTTCAGTCGGTCAGAAAAATATTTGCTAGATTTGAGACTGAACTTTTCTCCGTTAAAAGTCAATATCGGCGCTTCCCAAAATGTTTGCGATTTGTTAAATGAAAAACTGTTGAGAAGAACTAAAATTTATACCCGTCGTCGTGCCTTACAAGCAGTACTGTTAAGTGAAGGTCTTTCAAATCTAATAACAATCGTCTGCACAACACACATACGCGAATGACGGCAATCAAGATTTGAACAATGTTTTGTGTAGTCACAACGAGCTAACACGCCAGTGTGCCTTCGAATCAGTGATGATATTCGAGGGACAATGTCTGCAGGCAAAATCAAGGCACATGCGACGTTAACAAACATATACAATCATACAGCAGTTCCATTTGAAATGAGCTTAAACCGAATAAAAAGTTCTCCTACCGGGTTCAATTTTTTTTGTAGGATTCTTTGGCCAAAATAGTTTGACCCGTATTTTTTTGTTTGGCCATTAGGGTGACCGACATCGTTCGAAAAATTGCAATTTTCGTCATTTTTCGCAAAAACCACTTTTTCAAAATATCATATCTCCGCGTCGTTTCATCCGTTTTTAACTGTCTTAAACGCAAAAAAAAAGTAATTAGTTTGGCTAGTTGGGAAAAATTGTAAGAAGTTTCAAAAATCTTGCTTAGCATTTAAAAAAGTCGTATGAAAACTTAAAATGGCATTTTGACCGTGTCTGGACCAAAGAGCCTATGTCTGAAAATATTTTTATCGGATTCCTCGGAAAATTTCACATGACATATCAAAAATTGGCAATGTCGAACCGTACGTTTCTGAGATATGATTTTTTTTCAAATAAAAACTGAGTTTTTCGACGCGTCACTCGCAAGAAAAGAACAATGACGAAATCGGCAAAAGTCAACTATTTTCACTAAAACTGCGATAACATTAAAATATCAGTGATGACCTATATAAGTTTGGGTACCAAAAGTTGCGTCTTTCAATTACGAAAATTTCAATACCCAAACATGCATAGGTCATCGCTGAAATTTTAAAGTTAGTTTTAGTGAAAAAAGTTGTTTTTTTCTCGTTTTCATCATTTTCCTGTATTTATTTTCAAAAAAACATATCTCGGAAACGCACGGTAAAAATATTTACAGACATAGGCTCTTTGGTCCAGACACGGTCAAAACGCCATTTTAAGTTTTCATACGACTTTTTTAAATGTTAAGCTAGATTCCTGAAACTTTTTACTATTTTTCTCAAACAGCCTAACTAATCACCATTCTATTGCGTTTAAAACAGTTGAAATCGGATGAAAAGGCGTGGATATGTAATTATGTATGTAATAAGAAAAAAGTGGTTTTTGCGAAAAATGACGACAATTTCGAACCACCCTAGCACGATGTAGGTCACCCTAATGGCCAAACAAAAAGTACGGATTTAATTGTTTTGGCAAGGGAACTCCCAGAAATTTTGAGCCCGATCGGAGAACTTTTGATTTGGTTTAGGCTCTTTTCAAATGGAAATGCTGTATACATGTATTAAAAAAAAATCAACATTTCGATGCCTTGCTTGTTCTAACTAAATAGGAATACCAGAAAGCTCAGCAAAAGATACATGTTCGATTTGTGAAGTTTATACACTACCAGATTGTTTACTTTTTTCAACATAAAAAACTGGCTTTGGATTTTTTAATTGGCCAAATTTCACCTTTAAGATCATTTAATTGTTTGTACAGTTGAATTTTTTTTAACCTTTTGCCTTTCTTACTAAAGAAAGGTATAGGATTTGCTTTTGGCTTTTTTTAATTCGGCTTAAACTTTTTGAGGGGTTTCCGTTGACCAAACCAGAAGCTTTTTCATAATTCATCAGACGATTAAAAGTATTTGCATTCAAAATCAATATCAATGAGAGATTGGAGAGTTCCACAGTGATTTCGTTTTTAACTATGGAAATAGGAAAAATAGTTACGGAGATACCGTGAGTTGAAAAAATCTTGCTTATTCAAAAACACCTATTAAATTCCAAATATTCAAATGTGAATTTTTGCAATGCTCTAACTCAGCAAATAGTGTCCGATTTGCGAACGATATGAATCGAAATTGTCGAAAATTTTCTCAGATATCCGAAAAATTATTTGGAACTGGAAAAACATGGATGAAAAAAATGGGGCCTAACATTTCAAAACGCTTGATACTTTTTTTTAAATACGCTTGTATTCCTTTCACTCAAGTTACAGTTCACTTAAGGTGTGAGAACAAAAGTTACATGCCCTACACGAAAAAAGTTAAAAGTTACATGAAATGGAAGGCACGCAGTATATATTTTTTATCCTGAATTTTCAGTAAATTTTAAAAATGATAATTTTAACGACAAATGGATAGAATTTTTTATCATTACTTTAATTTTCATAATAAAATGAGTTTGGAAAACACAAACTTATCAATCTCAAGTAAATTTAAAAAAATGCCAATTAAACAAATAATAATTTCAAAATAAAGATACAAAAATACAAGAAAACAAGTTCTGTTTATTTTTTTTTAAGTTTATTGCTATCAAAAAAATACTCAAAGAATTAAAATCTTAATAATTATATACATAATTATCAGCCGTATTTTCAACAATTTGATCATTTTTGCCTTTCTTACTAAAGAAAGGTATAGGTTTTACTTTAAGGCTGGACGTCATTTTCATCTTCGTAAATATGTCGATTCAGCATGAATTTTCTTCGGAAAAATCGTCAAAAAATCACACTGCATCGATTTTAGACGCTCTATCGATTCACCTTGACAGAACTCGCCTATCTCCAACCCTCGAATTTTGAGAAAATAAATTCCCTGGAGTTCGAGTGATGTCCGTGTGTGGTAAATTTTTTGCCAAATTTTGTGTCGCGTAATCCTCGGCTCCCCTATTTTCGATTTTGATTGTTCCAAGTGCATTTGAAAGCTGGTGTGCTGAACAAGGGTCATTTTGAGACCGAATTTCGAAATATCCATCTGTTTTCGGATGCGGCCAGACTTTTCAACAAAATACACAGTTTTTAAATGAAAATATGGTCAAAATTTTTCATTTTCTTATCTTTTATTTATCTCAAAAATTGCATTTTTCGAGCTCTACAACCTCCCAAATTTTCATCCAGATCCATAATCTGGTTCTGGAGTTAGAGCCGTTTGATTAACCTACCAAAAGAAAAAAAATCCCTAAAAAAAGGTAAAAGCCCACCTGGTGACCTTTGCCAACACTTTTCATTTCCGATTTTATCCGAAATTTCTTTCTACATCCATAGTACAGACCATGAGTGAGCATCTGAAACAAATTTGGCATCTATCGGCAATTCGGATCAATTTTTAGAGCGATTCACTTTTTGCCTTTCTTACTAAAGAAAGGTATAGGTTTTACTTTAAAGCTGGACGTCATTTTTATCTTCGTAAATATGTCGATTCAGCATGAATTTTCTTCGGAAAAATCGTCAAAAAATCACACTGCATCGATTTTAGACGCTCTATCGATTCACCTTGACAGAACTCGCCTATCTCCAACCCTCGAATTTTGAGAAAATAAATTCCGTGGAGTTCGAGTGATGTCCGTGTATGGTAATTTTTTTGCCAAATTCTGTGTCGCGTAATCCTCGGCTCCCCTATTTTCGATTTTGATTGTTCCAAGTGCATTTGAAAGCTGGTGTGCTGAACAAGGGTCATTTTGAGACCGAATTTCGAAATATCCATCTGTTTTCGGATGCGGCCAGACTTTTCACACACAAAAGTGCTCGTACCGAAGCTAAAAAACCAAAACCGCGGTGTTTGTTGTCACTGGCGCAAGGGAAGCTTGCTATGATCGCGTTTGTCATAAAAGCTTGTTTGATTACAAACTTACAAACATATTGTACGATTGAAAATATTCTTTTGGTGAAAATTGCATTTTTAATTTCCTTTGGAAATCATATCATTTATAATACATTGCTTTCATCATAAGACTTTCTTTTGTGCTGACGTTATAAATAAACAAAGTCGATGTTATGAATTGAAAAAGGTTCTATCATTTTTATATTCTTTAGTAAGAAAGGCTCTATCTCACCCCAGGTGGGATTAAATCGGGTTTTTCCTAGATTATCCTTCGGGAAGTCGCGTGTTTTCGCCTTTCTTACAAGTGCCCTTACAAACGGTTTACAAAGTAAACGTACGCGACCTCCAGTTGGTTATGCAAACATTTTGCAAATTTTATTTTTGTAATTTTTATATTTGGATGAAACATTCTGTTTAACATCATAAGTTTGTCCATAGAAGTCTCCATACAATTTTGGCAGCTGTGAATACAAAAAAAAACTAATAATATATTCAAAAATCTGTTTCTTCTTGGTACACAGCACCCAAGGAAGTTGTTGTCTTCTTATTCCAAAATTGTTGGACCCAATCCTGGAATAATATGGTGGTAGAAAATTATATCGATGGAACCCGTAGTTTCAAAGATGCCAAAATGTGTGTTACAAATATCCGGGTGCTCCAGCCTCTGGTTGATGTGCCCCGTTAAGAACGGATTCTCTGATCAATTTGGTGCCCTTGGCAAAGTAGTAGATAGTGCATAGGACTTTTCTAAAATCGTAACTACACTCTAACAAAATACATGTTTTTTTTAATTCGAGTTTCCACCCAAAATATTGATAATAAAATAACCATTCTTGATAAATCTAAATTGTTAATACATTTTAGATGGCATAAAGTTGCATCTTTCGAGATATGTCACAAGTTGGCCGAAATTTCTTAGACAGTGTTGCCAATATTCCAAAAGAAAAATCGTAATATTTGAAAAATGTGAAAAAGCGAAAAAATTCAAAGCGTTTTTGATTTTTTTAAAATGAATTTCACTTAAAATTTTTATATCGCGCTCTATTTCAAATTTTAGTCCTAAAAGTTCATTTCAGATAATGATGTAGATAGATATATATTTATACACCAAAATAACGTCGATGTTTTCAAGTGAAACAGAAGGGACAACAGAATGACACCACGACCTAAATTTGGTTTACCGAAAATACGATAAATAGGATGATAGCAAGCAAACAGTTGAATTGAACAAAAGTGGTCTGAAAATGGTGTCCTGTTTCACCTTAAGTGATGATAACACAGCAAATATGCGTATGATTTTCAATTTAAAAAAAAAATGAAACTATCATAAAATGTTTCGATCTTTCGAAATAAATATTTTCAACTTTTTAATTCAACCCTTAAACCCTTGCATTTGAAAGGTATCTAAAACTTTTTTTTACTTTATAAAATGTGAGGGTTGATTTAAAAATACTTATTTTGAAGTAACGGAAAATTTCATGCTAGCTTAATTTTTTGTCATTGGTAACACTGCCGAAACCAGTCGGCCTGGGTTCGATCCCAGAAGGTTTCAGTGGCATTTTTCGAGACGAGATTTGTCTGATCACGCCTTCCGTCGGACGGGGAAGTAAATATTTGCAGCGGTCTAACCAAGAGGTTAGATCGTTAGCCCAATCCAGGTTTAGGAGTCGTCTCACTGGGTCGCCCTGCTTCGGTGGAGTTGCTGGTAGGCAGTTTGACTAACAATCCAAAGGTCGTCAGTAAGAATCCCGGGGTTGATTTATTGAACACTGTTTTTTTGCGCAGGCTTCTTTCTCAATTTTTGTAGGCCATATTTGCTGAGTTATCATCACTTACAAAATATACACAAAAATTCATGCAGTTAAACAAATAAAAAAAAATGTTTGTAGTGTCAGATAATTGCCCATTGAAAAGATACATAAAACAACTTTAAAAGAAAAAAAAACTCGATAAACCATAATTTATTTGTGCAACAAAGTAAACACGACGTAATTTTCAATGTTTCCAATTCCACCAGGCCAAGAACTAATCCGAAACTAAAAGTCACAACTCCCACTGAATCCCGGTAGATTTGTGCCAACTCCATTTATTCAATTTTCCGGTTGAACTTTCGAAATCAATATGGCCACTGGCCACCAGTCAGCGGGGGCGGCACTACCAACCAGCTTCCATGGGTATGCTCTGTGTGTGTAGTTTACAAAGTTACACAACTCTAATTAGTGCAAAGTTTTATCCGGGTTTCACCCCAACACCCCGTCACTACTAGCAAGGCTAGCGGTAGCGCGTTTCCCCCCTGGGGGACCTGGCAGTCCATTTCAATTTCAAGCTCGGAAATTGATTGGACTCGGAACATATTTCATTCCGGCAATCCCTCTCTCACTCGCACACACTTGAGCCACGTATGTTTGTGTGGGCTCACGTTCTGTGATGAAGTGCCATTGTGTGTGAGCTTGTATTTGCGGGTATGTGGGTATGTGTTTACTGAGGGGGGGCTTTTACTCCCGCAGGACATTGGGCAACTGCAGCAGTCGCCCCTAATTGCAAAATCCCGGCCAGACATTGAGGACAAACTACGGAGTGAAGTGCTTTTGAGTGCATATTAGAAATTGAAAGGGTGGCTTTTGGGAAAAATTATTTTTTTAGACCACCCAAATGTGTGCTATAATTCTGTAACGCTGGTCAATTGATACAAACCGAGCAGTCCCAAAACGACTCTAATCGGTAAGTTATGAGTACGGTTCTGCTCGTTAATTCCTACTGCTAGACTGCTTCCAGGGCAATAATCTAACTCACGAAACGATTTAATAGTGGGCTTATTTATGAGCCAGGATTAATTTTATCGACACTTTACCGAAAGAAATAAAGTTCAGAGCTCCAGTCGATTTGCCCAGGTGTAGAGAAGTCGCGTCCAATTTGAACTTCGCAGCACCCAGGCAAATTCCCAGTGCCAATTGGTTCTATTGATTCAGGAGAGGAAAAATAATGACGGGATTATGTGTACCTTTTTCTACGACTTCTGGCTTTCGTCGGCGACGGAGTGGGTGTTGTCGTAGCAGGTGACCAGCTTGAACCCACACCCACGGGACAAACAAATAGTCCTTGCTGTGGCAGGTATTTGCAGTGTGGTACAGAAGGGAAAAAGTTTCACAGACAAGTTGGCAAATTTAAAATCTAATTTTTGCAGTTTTAAGATAAATTCACAAAAAATAGAATAGAATAGAACTCCAAAAAAATATTTACGAAAATATTTCTGTGGAAAAAATTCCATCTATTTGTTAAAAAATGTAAGTATACTGCATTAAAAATATTGCTTTTCGACACAAGTGCTGAAAATTCTCACTTTTCAGCACTCAAATGGATGCTGAAAAGTACTTTTCTGTATCGTTATTTTTGGCGATGAGAACAGGCCTGTTCGTTATTCGAAAGTTATATAAAAAGCAAGCAGTTTCACAACGGAATCGAAAATAGTAGTTTATGCAACAAGTTGCAAAAAGAGGATTTTTTCAGCACGAGTCGTACATTTATCCAACGAGGTTCACCGAGTTGGATAAATACGAAGAGTGTTGAAAAAATCAAGTTTTGCAACGAGTTCCATACAGCATTTTTGCAATTCCAAAAAACACACAGTGAGTGAAATTTTATGTCAAATTTTCATGTATTTTCTCAATAAATCGTTTAAATCAAAAAAAAATGTTGAAAAGTGTTACTATTCGAAACAAGTGCTGAAAAGTTCAACTTTTCAGCACCCATTTGAGTGCTGAAAAGTAGAACTTTTCAGCATTTATTTTGAAAAGTGTTGCTATTCGATTCTGTTATTTTTGGTACAGAAAAGTAGGCTATTTCGTCGTTCAAGAATGACAGGAAAAGTAAGTAGTTTCACAACGAAATCGAAAAAAAATTCATTTCAGCACTTATTTGAGTACTGAAAAGTTCAACGAACATGTAATTGTTTGATCGCGTCAATATATACTAAAATAAACTAACAAGAAATATAGCTGTAGTTTCCCACTTACCTGTGACTTGCAGGAGAATCTGCTAGCAAAGAGGAAAAAGAAATCCGACCCCGTTCTAAATTTCAAAACTTTTCTTGTTTACTCCATTGACGCCACTTGGGACGGAACGAGCTCTGAGGGCTTTGGTTTTGTCCAACACAAGGAGTGGAAAAAGCGTCCTCCCGGTGACAAAAAAAGCTGGGATGCTCTGAAGAAGGAACAGAAGGAGAAGGAGGTTCATCACCGGCAGTCTCGGTGTGGTTATTTCCCTCGGGGGATGCAGGATGGGAAATCTCTCACCCAAGTTATGAATGTGGTAGTAGTGGTACTTGGTGTTAGTGGGGAAAAGTGAGGTAGTTTTGTTTGCATACAATATGTATGATTAAAAATCAAAGATAACAGCCAATTAATTTTAAGGTGACTTCCGAAAAAAAGATTCAAATATTTGGTTTAAGTAATTTAGTTAAAATGGGCGTATGCCCTAAGGATAAATAAAATTTGGTTCAGCTTACCTAAATTGAGGACAAATTTCACAAAATAAAACATTCCTTCTAAAAAATGGCAAATTTAGGTGGAAAAATCAAAAGTTTTTAATGAACGATCAAACTCCGTTTTGGAACCGTCATCAAGTAAAAAACACTTTTCACAAACATTACAGCCACCGTCAAGTGGTACACCGAACGCGCTTAGTCCAGCAATTGCACTCTCAAACCGGAAATGGGAAATCAAATAAACTTCACCCACTAAACCGTGCCCTAATCCCACCTCCCCAAGCTGCAGTATTTACTGCTAGAGTGGATGCTGCAACGTGTGAATTTAGCCATAAACAAGCATTTTCTTTCCAATTTGCTTACAGTTTTACAGCCCAGAATGCTCACCTTGCCTTTTTTTTCTCCCGTTCGCCTGTGTTCTAGTTTTATTGGATTTCGGATTTTTGTGGTATCCCCTAGAGCTGTGGCGAATTTTATTACTTTTCTCTAGCTATTTCTTCGAAACAGCTTTCTCTCTTTCGGAGTGTCCTCCTTTTGTCAGCTTGTAACAAAGTCGGTGATTGCATTGTCCATTTAGAGAATGGAAGGTAGGTGCCAAAACAAGGGTTTACCTTGAGGGGTTGGTCAATAGTAATTGACTGTTTTACACTTTGATGAAAAATGCATTAAATGTGAAAAAAATCAACAGTTTCTCCATTATGAGCAATTCTCTCAGATTTCGATCATTCGATTTTTTGTATTTTTTAATCTGGCTGAACCTTTTTTGGTGCTTTTGGTATGCCTAAAGAAGCCATTTTGCATCATTAGTTTGTCCATATAATTTTCCATACAAATTTGGCAGATGTCCATACAAAAACGACGTATGAAAATTCAAAAATCTGTATCTTTTGAAGGAATTTTTTGATCGATTTGGTGTCTTCGGCAAAGTTGTAGGTATGAATAAGGACTACACTTAAAAAAATATACACGGTAATTTTTTTTGGGATTTTCTATTTCACTTTTTGTCACTCAAACTTGATTTGCAAAAAAAAACTATTTTTTCATTTTCTGATATGTTTAAGGGCTGTGTTTAAGGGGACATCAAATGTAAAGGTTTCAGAAATTTCCAGAATGTGCAAAAAATCTTTGACCGAGTTATGAATTTTTAAATCAATACTGATTTTTTTTTTAAATTAAAATATAAGTCGCGAAATTTTATCAACTTCATTTTTCGATGAAAATCGAATTTGCAATCAAAAAGTACTTTAGTAAAATTTCGATAAGGTGCACAGTTTTCAAGTTATAGCTATTTTAAGGTAACTTTTTGAGTAGTGCGGTGCCTGTGTGGACGCTCAGTCCTGTTTTTTCGTGTTATTTTCCGTCTCTTTTGTGTCGCTGTTCGAGTGCGTGGGGTGATTGGTCATTATAATTAAATAATGGCATCAGTAGTGCGGTGCCTGTGTGGACGCTCAGTCCTGTTTTTTCGTGTTATTTTCCATCTCTTTTATGTCGCTGTTCGAGTGCATGGGGTGATTGGTCATTATAATTAAATAATGGCATCAGTAGTGCGGTGCCTGTGTGGACGCTCAGTCCTGTTTTTTCGTGTTATTTTCCATCTCTTTTATGTCGCTGTTCGAGTGCATGGGGTGATTGGTCATTATAATTAAATAATGGCATCAGTAGTGCGGTGCCTGTGTGGACGCTCAGTCCTGTTTTTTCGTATTATTTTCCATCTCTTTTATGTCGCTGTTCGAGTGCATGGGGTGATTGGTCATTATAATTAAATAATGGCATCAGTAGTGCGGTGCCTGTGTGGACGCTCAGTCCTGTTTTTTCGTGTTATTTTCCATCTCTTTTATGTCGCTGTTCGAGTGCATGGGGTGATTGGTCATTATAATTAAATAATGGCATCAGTAGTGCGGTGCCTGTGTGGACGCTCAGTCCTGTTTTTTCGTGTTATTTTCCATCTCTTTTATGTCGCTGTTCGAGTGCATGGGGTGATTGGTCATTATAATTAAATAATGGCATCAGTAGTGCGGTGCCTGTGTGGACGCTCAGTCCTGTTTTTTCGTGTTATTTTCCATCTCTTTTATGTCGCTGTTCGAGTGCATGGGGTGATTGGTCATTATAATTAAATAATGGCATCAGTAGTGCGGTGCCTGTGTGGACGCTCAGTCCTGTTTTTTCGTGTTATTTTCCATCTCTTTTATGTCGCTGTTCGAGTGCATGGGGTGATTGGTCATTATAATTAAATAATGGCATCAGTAGTGCGGTGCCTGTGTGGACGCTCAGTCCTGTTTTTTCGTGTTATTTTCCGTCTCTTTTATGTCGCTGTTCGAGTGCATGGGGTGATTGGTCATTATAATTAAATAATGGCATCAGTAGTGCGGTGCCTGTGTGGACGCTCAGTCCTGTTTTTTCGTGTTATTTTCCATCTCTTTTGTGTCGCTATTTGTGTACATGGGGTGATTGGATTTCTTCTGATTCGTATTGTTTTCATCTCTTTTGTGTCGTTGTTTGTGTGCATGGGGTGATTGGTCTTCTTCTTCTTCTTTTTTCTTTATTTTTAGTTCACGCGTTCGTTGGCCAATGAGTTTATTTTTGTTCTCTTTACATAGTTTTCGATAGAAACGATCCGAATTCTTTTTTTTTTTCTTTCTTTTTTTTTTCTCGAGACAAGCAAGTCGTATTGCTGGATTAAGTCCTTTCTATATCATCGATGATCGGAAGGCACGCCGACGAATATGTTTTAAGGCTTATGATATAAAATCATTTTAATGAATAAAGCCCTTCTTACATCACCGTTGATCGGAAGGCACGCCGACGAAGAATTTCTGGAGGATCGCGGTCGAATTAATACTATATTTAAATTCTAGATAGCTATTTTTCGGATTCGATTGTGAGTAGCGGGACTTCGCGGTTACTATGCAACGTATTTTTTGGAGTCTTTTTATATTTTAAATTTATAAGTCCTTCTTTTATCATCGTTGATAGGAAGGCACGCCGCCGGTTAAGTTCGTTTAAGTTATTGTTTTAATTTCATTACAATCGGTTACGTGGTGTCCTGTTTTCTTTTCGTTTATATTCGTTGATCGTAATAATTTATTCCAACTGGCAGCTTTAGTATTAACTCATCTACTATTTTTGACATTTGCTCGCGTTATCTTAATTGTACCAACAGTAAAAATATACTGATAAGTCCAGCCCATAGCACTACCGCTCGGTTGGCACGCGTTCGATTAAAACAAACTTTTAAATAATCAATTATTTATCTTTCCGCAGCCGGCTGCCTAAGATTTAAAATTTCAACCGATAAACAAAATGCTCATGGTCACATCACTGCCACTCGTGAATCCTGACCTCATACCCATCTACTAACCCCTCAAAACTCATGTGATACTTTGTCGGAGAAGCAGTCGATTGGGCGGTCTCTATCACTCAAGTATCGGACTAACATTCCCATCCACTTCCCCGTGACCCTACCACTGGTCGTGGCCGGCGCCGGTATTGATCAGCATGATAAGGGCCTTTGAGAAGTTGCGAAGCGAGGAAAGATAGCACCCACTTATCTTCCACGGCTCGTGGATGTAACTTCTGGAGGTCCTGGTCAATAACGGAGTAGCAACTGCGGGTGGGCACCTATGCTTATGCTTATGCTTATGCTTATAGCTATTTTAAGGTAACTTTTTTGAAAATAGTCACAGTTATTAATTTTTCAAATTAGTGCCCATGTACACAAGAATGAACTTGGGCTTACCCGAGCATGGGTAAATAACAAGGGAAATGCAAAATAATACCATTCAATGGTATCAATACCAAATTTTGGTTTTCGCGAGCCCTTGAAAAAATGTCTTAAGTGTAAGTTAATACCAATCATTGGTATTATACTAAATTTTGGTATTGTTTTGTTATTGGGCAAATTTTAAGAAAATGTCGAATTTTGACATACTGTTACTTACTTAAATACTTAAAAACGCAAATCTACTCCAAATTAAAGCCAACTATTTCATTTTGGTCTAAAAAATAATGTAATGATCTTTATAAATTAGGGAATACCATACATTGGTATTGTAAAGATATTTTAAATAAAATATTGTAATATAATGGTGATTTAATAAAAAAAAAATCTATTTAAAATGATGTTTAACATTCCTTAAAAGTGTGCTGATGCATTTGAAAATGATGAGAAAAACATATATGAGCAATTCTCGCTGAAACCGTCCCACTAGATGCACATGTTCTCAAATCGTTACGGCAATGTTCTCATTCGATTCAGCGCACCAAAAAACCATTAAAACAACCTTCGAACCAATGAAAATGTCAGCCGTTAGCCACCTGTAAATAAAAACTTGTATTGAACTATGGATTTTTCGAAAAATGCCTAATTTGGAGAAATGATATCTTCCAAAATACATTACCAAACATCAAAAAGTTATATATCGTTGGAAAGGTAATCGCGAGGGCTTTCTATCGCACTTTGAAAAACATTTCAAAAATTATTTTTCAAGGGTAATTTTAAGGGTTTTTGAGAAACTTACTCTTAATTTTGAATTTTGACTGTGTTCGCAACCACTTATCATTACGCAACCATTTTCATTCGAAAGATTGGAAGATTTTGCATAAAATCAACTTGAGAAAAGTAGTGTAATGAAATAGTTTTCGTATAGTTATTAACGGATGAAAGAAATTGGTAAAATTTCAGTTAAAAATTACCAAAGCTCAGACTTCAGAAATGAGCCCAATTTACAGTCAAAACAAAGCAGGATTGTATTTGAGCTGAATGTACAGTCATCTGAGGCAAATCTGAACATATAGGATGAATAGGGACAGCTATGTCAACTATGCTTTCACTCATCAGATCATATTTTTAAATTGTTTATGTAAAAACATACATAAACAAACTAGTTTCTAAATTTTATGCAATTAAGTACTCTGAAAACTAATGTCCTTACTTAGACTGTAGTCTCGATTCGCTACATTTCACTGAAGTAATATTTTATGTACAGAATTTGTTTTGGGAAGGTCTGCTTAATTTGTATAACCTCAATCGTGCACAAAAAAGTGCAAAGTTGAAATCAATATTTATTGATCAAGTTAAAATTTTGTGGGGCTGTTGATACCATGAAAACAAACAAAAAACTCGATTTTCGTCCAAATAGGACGACGCCCTTTTATTTGACACCACCCCAAAGTTTCACTTTTTTTCAAACTATGTTAAAAATTGTCATTGACAAACTGCGATATCTCTGAAACCGCAAGCAGTAAAATGTCAAGTCAAAACTCACTAGAAAGATAATTAGACGTATAATTAATAGGTGTAGTCTGTTTTCAATTTAAACTTTTTCAATGTATTTATGTTGCACAAATAAAAATTTTAAACTTGGTTTTCATATTGAGAGTAATTAAAAATTAAGGTTAAATGAATCCCAATTTTTTTTTACATAGAATAGAGAAGAGCGATGTCACCGATGACCATAAAATATTTTTGATTCGTTGTATATTCCAAATGGTACCCATATCACTTGCCTTCAAAACGTAGTACTAGGATTTACCCAATCGCTTTTATGTCGAGAACCAGGCAATTACCCTAAAAAAATAAGTGCGTAGCATTTCCCCGTGTGTGGGGTAAAGGGATTTTTCACTTTGTTTTTGATTTAATTTTAGTTTATTTTTTATTCAGTTTTCAATTGGAGGTAGTTTTTAATCTCAAATTAAGATAAATTTATCATAAATTGACTTGTGTTTTATGAAAGGGCGTCGTCCTATTTGGACAAAAATCGAGTTTTTTGCTTGTTTTCATGGTATCAACAGCCCCACAAAATTTTAACTTGATCAAAAATTATTGATTTCAACTTTGCACTTTTTTGTGCACGATTGAGGTTATACAAATTAAGCAGACCTTCCCAAAACAAATTCTGTACATAAAATATTACTTCAGTGAAATGTAGCGAATCGAGACTACAGTCTAATTAAGGACATTAGTTTTCAGAGTACTTTAAAGCATAAAATTTAGAAACTAGTTTGTTTATGTATGTTTTTACATAAACAATTAAAAAATATGATCTGATGAGTGAAAGCATAGTTGAAATAGCTGTCCCTATTCATCCTATATGTTCAAATTTGCCTCAGATGACTGTACATTCAGCTCAAATACAATCCTGCTTTGTTTTGACTGTAAATTGGGCTCATTTCTGAAGTCTGAGCTTTGGTTTTTTTTAACTGAAATTTTACCAATTTCTTTCATCCGTTAATAACTATACGAAAACTATTTCATTACACTACTTTTCTCAAGTTGATTTTATGCAAAATCTTCCAATCTTTCGAATGAAAATGGTTGCGTAATGATAAGTGGTTGCGAACACAGTCAAAATTCAAAATTAAGAGTAAGTTTCTCAAAACCCTTAAAATTACCCTTGAAAAATAATTTTGAAATGTTTTTCAAAGTGCGATAGAAAGCCCTCGCGATTACCTTTCCAACGATATATAACTTTTTGATGTTTGGTAATGTATTTTGGGAGATATCATTTCTCCAAATTAGGGCATTTTTTCGAAAAAATCCATAGTTCAATACAAGTTTTTATTTACAGGTGGCTAACGGCAGACATTTTCATTGGTTCGAAGGTTGTTTTAATGGTTTTTTGGTGCGCTAAATCGAATGAGAACATTGTCGTAACGATTTGAGAACATGTGCATCCAGTGGGACGGTTTCAGCGAGAATTGCTCATATATATATATATTTAGACGATTAACTTTACGACAACAAAAGGTTAAACGTGAAAAATTTTAAATTTTAGAATGGATTTTACTTAACATTGTTTGCTTATTTTCATCATGATCGATAAACTCAAAAAAAAATAATGTCAATCTTTGTTAATTTGATAAAATAACTCATTCAATACCAACATGTTGGTATGCATGTGGTATTCGTTCTAAAATCCTTTTAGTATTGGATTTGTCCATCCATTCTCGAAAATCCCACGACAAATGCCACGCTGCCTGGGCTATAGCCTTTCTCGTTCTGGTTTAGTTTATTTCTCTTTCTTTGAATTTCCTGATATTTTTGCCTGCAGCTAAAACATGTTGATGCAGCAGCAGCTCGTTTTCAACAAGCGTTGATAGCTCAGTTGGTAAACGGGTAGCTAAAATGGTGTCTGCACCTTACCTGTCATGAGTTCGATTCCAGTATTCCTCTAGTTTTCTCTACCTGATATTTTTTGGCTCTCCAAAGCAAGACTTCGTTTTCCTGCCTGTTCGAAGGAGCATCAAAATTCTACCCATTTCTCACAGCAATCCCATTAGCCAAATTGAATTCCAGCTGTAATCCTATAGAGAATTCTCATTGTTTTTTGTCTAATGAGATTTTTATTTACCCGGAAAGTTGTTTTTTTGTCTGGTATTGATTTGCCCTTGGAATGGCTGGTTTTGGTATTGCTTTGGTCTTCCCCATACAGTTTTTTGGTATGATTTCATGGTATTATACCATCTATTACTGGGCAACCAAGGGCACATTTTGGTATTTGTTATTATGCCAAGTAATACCAAAATATGGTATTCCCGTGTTATTTACCCCTGCTCGGGTAAAAATATCATGTTAAGAGCGAGTTTTTCACCAATGTGTAACAGGTCGTATCGAGGTGCTCCGATTTGGATGAAACTTTCAGCGTTTGTTTGTCTATACATGGAAAGTGGGTCTCGTGGCGCAGGAGTAGCGGCTTCGGCTGCCGATCCCGATGATGATATGAGACGCGGGTTCGATTCCCGCCTTATCCACTGAGCTTCTATCGGATGGTGAAGTAAAACGTCGGTCCCGGTTTCTCCTGTCTCGTCAGAGGCGCTGGAGCAGAAATCCCACGTTAGAGGAAGGCCATGCCCCGGGGGGCGTAGTGCCAATAGTTTCGTTTTTTTTTGTCTATACATGAGATGAACTCATGCCAAATATGAGCCCTCTACGACAAAGGGAAGTGGGGTAAAACGGGCTTCGAAGTTTGAGGTCCAAAAAACCTAAAAAATCTTAAAATTGCTCGCATTTCCGTAAAACTTCATCAATTCCGACTTTCGTAGATGCATTTGAAAAGTCCTTTGAAGCACTTTAAAACGGGCCATAGACACCCAGGATCGGTTTGACTTTTTTTCATAGCTTTTGTAAATTACTGTTAAAGATTGATTTTTTTAAAACCTTAATATCTTTTTGCAACAGCCTCCAACACCCATACTCCCATAGGTCAAAAGATAGGTAATTTCGTGGACTATAAGCCTACGGTATTAACTTTTTTTTCCAATCGCAGTTTTTCTCATAGAAGTATGGGTGTTGAAGGCTGTTGCAAAAAGATATTAAGGTTTTAAAAACATCTTTTTTCAACAGTAATTTGCAAAAGCTATGAGAAAAAGCCAAATCTATCCTAGATGTCTATGGCACATTTTGAAGTGCTTCAAAAGACCTTTCAAATGCATCTATGAAAGTTGGAATTGATGAAGTTTAACGGAAATGCGAGCAATTTTAAGATTTTTTAGGTTTTTTGGACCTCAAACTTCGAAGCCCGTTTTACCCCACTTCCCTTTGTCGTAGAGGGCTCATATTTGGCATGAGTTCATCTCATGTATAGACAAACAAACGCTGAAAGTTTCATCCAAATCGGAGCACCTCGATACGACCTCTAGAACAAACCGAGCAGAATTTACAAATACTGCCTCTTAATCAACCAAAGAAGTTGTTGTCTTGTTATTCCAAATTTGTCAAACTTACGATACCCAATCCTGCAAGAATCTGATTATAAAAATAGTCAAACATTGTTGTAAATAACTTTGAAGATAGCAATCTAGGGGATGAATAAAAAAACATATCGATAGTTCCCGTAGATTTGAAGATACTAAAATGTCTGTAACAACAATCTGGGTGCAAAAGCTCTGATTGATGTGTACCGTTAATCAAAAAAATTGGACAATTCGTATGTTTTAGTCATTTTTTTCTGTGTCCCATAAAATTCCCAAGAATTTTAAAAATTTGATTTAATGGATCTCGTGAAAACTGGAAGTTTTCTACCCGAAAAATCACTCAGCTTGGATGTTTTATATATAAATAATTTTACAGAAATCTTTTCGGTTATTTAACATAAGATTTTATAAGTTGTTTAAGCATTTTTCACGCTCCGTGAAATTTCTATGAAATTTTATGTTTTCGAATAGTGGTCCCCGTGAAAATGGCATTTTTTTAGCGTGAAAAATCATTAAGCCTATTCATAATATTGATCTCAGATGGAAAGTGCAATATCCTATAACGGAACTGCTAAATTCCAATAAAAACACTTATTAAATTTGATATGATTTTTTTGCTTTCATAAATATAAATTGATTTAAAATTCAAAAATAATGTTATGTTTGTAGAGTATAACTAATTATTGATGTTTTGAAAGTATTACAACACAAAAAGTTTCAAATTAAACTTGGTGTTGCCGATAAGTTTATAGGACCTTTAAAAAAACTCTAATGTTAAAGAAATTGTTGGGGATGACACTGTAGTTTAGAAATCATGTAATTTTAAAAAATGACTACTGTTGCATTTAAAACTTCTGTTGACTTTTTGGGTTCGTTGAATCCAAATATTGATGTTAAACATTATGATTTAATATCGAGCAATTCCAGCTCAAATCAGGAATTTTTCTGGTTCTTTTGTACCCGACCCTCTCCGATTTCAATGAAACTTTGTAGACATGTTATCCTGGGCCTATATAAGCCATTTTTGTGTATATGGAGCCAATAGTACTCGAAAATAACATTTGAGAAGGGCGTAAGGTATTCAAATATTTTTGTATTTTGTAATTTAAAAATTACTGTATCTCGAAGCCGTTGCGTCGTATCAAAAAGTGGTCAAAGACAAACTTGTAGGAAATTGGAGGGGCTTTCTGAAAAAAATACACGCCACTTATATGAGATTTTTTGATTTTAAAGTCTAAAACTTAAATTTAAAGGTGATATCACAATTTTTTTTCGTTCAAAATTTTTGCGGAAATAGCCTAAAATATTACCAAAACTGACGAAAAATGCAGGATGGTATGTCTCTCCTAAAAAATACAAAAATCATTTACTAAAACTGTTTTTTTGAAAAGTGGTCTAAACATCTAAATTTAAAAAAAAAACCAGCAGTGGGGATCGGTTTTCCAGACAATTTTACATAATAGTCTCCATATTGACCATTGTCCTATGTCCAATCCTTGGGAAGATACAGGGGTTTTAAAAATAAAAATGTTGAAAAAACGGGGTTTTAGGAGGTTTTTGGCAATTTCTTTATGACAGACTTGGTTTTTCAGTCTCGTAAATGTTTTTACCGGAAAACTCGTCCAATTTCCCATAAGTTTGCCTTTGACAGCATTTCTATTGGATGTAAGGACTTACAGATATAAGCCTAATTGCATTGCTCATAACTGAAAATAGAATATTGTTTTCAGTGTGATAGAAACCAGGACAGTAAATTTGCTTACGTAAATATAAAAACGATATAAATCAAAAAGCTGTCAGAGGCAAACTTATGGGAAATTGGACGAGTTTTCCGGTAAAAATATACGAGACTGAAAAACCAAGTCTGTCATAAAGATATTGCCAAAAACCACAAAAAAAAACGTTTTTTCAACATTTTTATTTTTAAAACCGCTGTATCTTCCCAAGGATTGGACATAGGACAATGGTCAATATGGAGACTTTCATGTAAAATTGTCTGGAAAACCGTTCCCCACTGCTAGTTTTTTTAAAATTTAAGTGTTTAGACCACTTTTGAAAAAAACAGTTTGAGTAAATGATTTTTGTATTTTTTAGGAGAGACATACCATCCTGCATTTTTCGTCAGTCTTTTGGTAATATTTTAGGCTATTCCTTCAAAAATTTTGAACGAAAAAAAAATTTAAGTTTTAGATTTAAAAATCAAAAAATCTCATTGATGTGGCGTGTATTTTTGTTTCAGTGTATTTTTTTTAAAAGCCCGTCCAATTTCCTACAAGTTTGCCTTTGACCACTTTTTGATACGATGCAACGGCTTGAGATACTGTAATTTTTAAATTACAAAATTCAAAAATATTTAAATACATAACGCCGTAATCAAATGTTATTTTCGAGTACTATTGGCTCCATATACACAAAAATGGCTCATATAGGACTAGGATAACATGTCTACAAAGTTTCATTGAAATCGGAGAGGGTCGAGTACAAAAGTATGAGAAAAAATCCTGATTTGAGCTGGAATTGCTCTATCACAAAACAAATTCATGGTTAGATTATTCAAAATTCCAAAAAAAAATATTCAGATAATTGAACTCAGATAACCGAAACTTCGGAAATTCGATTCATTGCATAGTCAGGTCTGGATTGAGCAGATATAAAAGACACTCTAGATAAAGCTAAACTTAAAACTTTACCATCAACTTCAACTATAAAATCCTTCCATCAAACTTATTTCAAAAGCTCATAATTTCTCCCCCGGGTGTACTTTTTCATGTAAATATAGTCGCCGTTTTCCAGTGGGAAATGTATCTAATGCATCCTATCCCAGCTTCACTTTTACGGGGTTTCCCACTTCAGACGAGACGATAGATAAAACTTTCAAAAGATATACCCAACATCAGCACCACCAGCATCGGCATCCAGAGGGTGAAATTCCACACCAAAGAACTGCACCGCCCAAGTCAGTTGGATGGTGTTTCATTTGAATAAGTGATTACACTAATTGATGCCTTAAAAGGGGTTATGGGAAAAATGGGTGGGTGGCCGGATCCTTCCCGATGACCCTAGAATACGAACGGAAAGACAGGTGGGGGTATCGTAAATTGGAGCTGAATTTACGACTGCAAAAGGGGTGAGGAAACATGATTCAAGGGAAAAACTAATCTGCCTCCACTCGGAATGATTGCGTACGCCGCCCGGCAGATCAATTAGGAGAAGGTTTGATTGGACGGGGGGATCGAGCTCGATTAGGCTCTTCCAGTCCTTTTGAACTACAAACACATCAGACACACTTTGAGCCGAGGAGGATTATAGATAGCATCGGGGGCGTCCGGATGCGGTTGATGTGGTTTATCGGCATTTGAATGGAAATTGACACGTTGCGTTGAAAGCAAGGGATTTGCTGTGGTTTACCGATGAAGGCAAATGGACTTAGACGATAGATTGGAATTAGAGCTGGTGTTGATTTGTATAACTGTTAATATTGATTTATTTGAAGTAACAGGATACAAGTATCACATAATGGCCCTAATTGGGATTTTGAAACAAAAACTATGAAGAAAAACAGAGTACATTTGAATCTAGCTTCCATAAGACAACAAGTACCCAATTTGACCCCCTCAACTCGAGTTGATGAAAGTGAAACAAGTGAATGAACTCGAAAATCGTTCAGCCATTACGATGCTTTGTCTATCAAAAATGCAACCCCCAAGGATCGTTCTCAATCAGCCAGACGATGAAAGACTTCTCAATTTTGGATCAGCCCGGGGTAACAGCAAGTCATCGAAAGAGTAGCTTTGCACGTTTGTTTTTTATGTCATTCAAATGTCCACCACGTGAGTGGATTCTTGAGCACAGATGCAAACACGCAGCGTGACGTCTGTCACATGCAAGGATCACAGACAAGCAGATTTTGAACGATTATTTTTCAATTTTCCCCTCCTCCACCAAGATCTCATCAAATCAATCAGCAAGCAAATGTGACATTCGTGAGTTAAGTTCACCAAGTATCCACTTAAAAAGTTAAGCTGTTTCAAAGACAAACAAACGAAAAACACACTTTTCGATGTCCCCCAACCACACCATGTGTCTCGTTTTACGAGGAAAAATTTATTCCACCCCGTCGACGAACGAGCAGGACGACCTCCTGGAATGTTGAGTTGAGCAAATTCCCAAGAAAAACAAACCCCAACACGGAGCTTATTCTTGTAAAGAAGTTTGCTGAAGAACGGGTGATGGGGACCGTCCTGAAAGGGTGGAAGGGGGGGGGGGGGGATGGGGTCTTCCTCGGAATCAATTCTCAAAAACTGCGGCTTGCTGGCCTGGGCGACCATAAAGTATGAATGTTGGCATTTTACCGAATTCTTGTACCAATAACAAGAAAGTGAGCGAATCGAACGCGTTGAATTTTTGATTGCCATCAGTTTCTTTTGGGTACGTCATAATTTGGGGTGAAAATTTGGAACGTCTGGCGGTGTCATTCAATTTTGGGAACGCAAAGTTGTTGCGGTGAGAAGGATCAGAAGTAATCAAAACTTCCTTTTTTGAATGCCTAAGGAAGGCGCTAGCGTGAAGGAAAGGGGGAATACGCTGCATCCAGATTATATTTTGTGGTTGCAGACGGTGATGGACGTTTAATTTCAGGAAATGGTTTAGGTTTAAAGTTGAACGTGGCCTGTAAATGACCTTTAAAAACGGTAAGATTACAAGGCAGTAGAGCAATTCTCTACCAAAACCGAAAATTGATTTTGATTGTATTTCTTGATTTGACTCAATCTTTCTGGAGGCCTTCTCTAAAAGAAGCCATTTTGTGTCATTGGTTCACCTATAAAAGTCTCCATACAATTTTGGCAGCTGTCCGTACAAAAATGGTACGTAAATATTTGAAAATCTGTAACTTTTCAAGGAATTTTCTGATCAAATTGTTGTCTTTGGCAAAGTTATTCTTATTGATGAGGACTGTTCAGAAAAACACAAATACACGGAAAAAATCTTGCTGATTTTTTCATAAGCTTTTTAATCACAAAATCTCAATTTACCATAATCCGTCTTCTTATATTTTCGAGATTTTTAGATATTTTTTAGAAGACCAAAACACGCAACTTTTGAGCCATATAGTAGTATGGTCAAACATTTTGCTGTCAAGTTATGATTTTTTGAAAATGTTGTAATTTTGCAAATATTTTTTTACGCCTTTTTGCCTTTCTTACAAAAGAAAGGTTTAAGGTTTGCTTTTGGAAAAACACTTTTCTCGGAAATCTTAAAAAAATCTTGCGCGGCGAGGAGTCGTCCCAGAAAAAAAATCCTACTACTAAATTGAAGGTTGTGCGCTCTTTCGATTGAATTTTGGCCCGAATCCCGGAACTCAAAGTCTGATTTTTGAAAACTCTTTTTCTGAAATACTTGGGCGATGTCTGTATCCGCTCTTAAAAATTTGTGTCTTCCATCATTGGAAAACTGCTCGTAAAACCCACAATTTTTACATTTCAGATTTGTAGTCATGGGGTCGGAGACGAACACTTTATTTTTCGATTCACAATTTTCGACCAATAAATGTGGTCAAAGACATTTTTTGAGGTATTTTTTGGACTATTTTACAGATAACACTATCAAATCACAAGAACTCAGTTTCAAGCAAAAAGCCATTCGAAAACATACGCCATAAACTGCTTTGGCCCAAAATTTGAAGCTTTTCCAAAGTGTATTTCCAGAGATATAGCCTTATTAGTGTTTTTCGTCTTATTTTTACCCTATTTTTTCCCATTAAATTTTTGATTTTAATATAGAATCATACACAGAAAAAATCAATTCTCGTAATCTTGAATTAAGTTCACGAATGTGAGAACCACGAAGGAATTTATTCATGAGTATGGTGAATTTGCACCATAAACGTGAATATATTCTTTCGTGGTTCTCGCATTCGTGAATTTAATGCACGATTTCGAGAATTGGTTTTTTTCCAGTGTATACTCAACATCAAATTCGGAGTCCCGACCCGTTCTCGCTCGAAAAATCGACAAGTCGTCAATTCGAAGCTTGCGCGTTTTACGCTGCGCTTGAAAGTGTTCTTTTTGGCTTCTCATTAAAGATCGACAAAGTGCAATAGCGATACATATTTTTTTAGGTTAAGCATAGACTAACATTAAAGACTGAGTACCCTTTATATTTTTTAAATAATGTCAATCCAATATGTTTTTCTTAATTAAATTTTAACACCTTGTGACCCATAATGTACCTCTGAAATAAAAAAAAAACAATGGTATTCGAGGTTTAGCCTAAAAATATTCGAAGCTTTAGGTCAAATTCTCACTGGGTGGTATCATTTTGTTTCTGAAAAATTAATTGCACCAATATATTTGTCGGAGTTCCATCACAACGAAAAATTAAATGAAGATTAATGCAAAATTAACAACTAATATTTGACCGTAACAATTTTGCAGTTATTTTAAACCATTTAAATCAGGGGTGTTCAAAATTTTTCAGTGGCGGGCCAAACTTGTGGCTTACATAAGCTTGCGCGTAAAATATGAAAATGGTTTATTTTAAAAATTAAATAACGTTATTTCAATCAAAAAATTTACAACTCATCTTTCAGCTGATGTGTTTTTTTTTTTAATTTAGGTATTTTTTACATGTTTGTTATTTAATATTAGAGAACGAAAAAATAAAATCTTCAACAGTTTCGTTCAATTGAACATTTTTTTTCAAAATAAATATATAAGCAAAAAATTTTAAATTTTCATGCGTTTTTTGCCTCATGATTAGGTTATACAATAATTTTGCAATAAAATATCCACGTTCTGGTCTAGGTTGATGGATGGTTGATACTTCTGTGACTGAAGACAATCCTTGTTGAACAAATTAAATGAGCATTAAAAAAGTTTTTAATTATGTAATTTTTTTTTGGTAAAATAAAGTAAATAATTTTTGGAATAAATTGAAACTAAAATTATAAATCATTGCAAATGTGAGTGGGTTCGCATCCCGATAACGGTGGTTTATAAGTCCAAAAATCAGCCAATAAGCCATACTCATCAGTTAAAGTGGAATATCTATGTTTTCCATTTTAGTCAAATTTGAACGATTAATTACTCATTTCCAGGGATGTTAAAATATCAAAATATCAGCTCTCAGCAACTACAATTATCCCATTCTAATCCCGAGCAGGGGTAAATAACACGGGAATACCAAATTTTCCATGTTGTTTTTATTGATATTCTTCATCACATCGAATGCATTTGTCATTGATGAACTGCCTGTGCATGAAGTTCTTGAAGCTTTTGAAAAATAACAAGTTTGAAAAATAAGTGGTATTAAAAGGAAACTGGATTAAAATTCACCAAAATTCAATAATCTGTCTCGTTAGCCAAAGTATTTGGATATCCCAACTTAGAGAAATTTCAACGATTTAAAAAAAAATCTTAGTGGGTACATTAAAAAAATGTAAATAAGCTTTAACATTTTTGAGTTTCAAGTCATTTTAGCGCACAATTATTTATATCGTCAAAATTTATTTAAAAAAACCCTTAGTTTCAGAGGAATTTGATGAAATACTTCAATACCAAAATAATACCAAAATGTGGCATTCTGACTTCGAAAATTTTCCACAATTTCAAGTCATTTCTATAAAGGCTATATCGAAAATGTTTAAAATCAAGTTTTAAATTTCCGGTTTTCATTGAAGGCATTCGCTTTGAGACATCATTTTAGCGCAAAATTAATTATTTTGTCAAAATTGGTCAAAATTTTGCCATAGTTTCATAGGAATTCCATAAAACACTGTAATACCAAAATAATACCAAAATGTGGCATTCTGACTTAGAAATTTTTCCACAATTTCAAGTCATTTCTATATGGGGTATATCAAAAATGTTTAAAATCAAGTTTGAAATCTTCGGTTTTCAATGAAAGCATACGCTTTGAGACATCATTTTAACGCAAAATTAATTATTTTGTCAAAATTGGTCAAAATATTCCCATAGTTTCAGAGGAATTTGATAAAACACTGTAATACCAAAAGAATACCAAAATGTGGTGTTTGACCATTGACAAATTCTGCAATTTTGCAATATCAAAACAATACTTAAATTGGTATGATAGCACATTTTGCTCTTGCATAATCCTTAAGACAAATTTTAAAGGGTCCAGGAATGCAAAAATTTGGTATTGATACCAGAGAGAGGTATTATTACGCATTTCCCTTGTTATTTACCCATGCTCGGGTACGCAGACCACACAAAAAAACACAAGTGGGCCATACTTTGGTCAAGGTTTATGATTTAATCTTAAACGTCATTATTTCAATCGAAAGTGTTGACAAAAATTTATCTAGAATATCTTTATGTTGAATAATGGTTCAAGATTGTGAACTCTATATTTTATATTTTAAGGAAGTTAAAAAGTGCCATTCTCATTCTCTGGTCAAAGGAAATCTGGCATCACTTTATTTGTCCAACAAAATCAACAAGTTTAAAATTGAATTAGTTTGTGGCTTTGAAGTAATATCAGACTTAAACTGGATTTCCCACGCACCGCAAAGAAGTAAAGCTGCGAGTACGAATTATTTGAAGAGCATCAAACCCAAAACACTAATTTAAAATCATATTTGCGTCAGTTGTGAGCTAGAGACGCTCAAATGTATTTTTTTCATCGACTTTATGTTGGATACTTAAGGTCGAAATTAAAATCCAAAAAAAAACTTCATGGTTGTGTATGAGCTATTTAACAAACAAACATTGAGAAGTATCATCATCCCCACCCGTAAAAAGCTGGAAGTTGAAATAAATTGGATAGCTTTCAGCTTTTGTTGCGCATCCCACAAACGTCAGCCGCCAGCATTTTACCCACATCCGGTGCGGGATGCAAATAGCACTTCAGAGTGCATTTGCCATTTTTTTTTGTTGTTGCTCCTTTTCTACGCGCTGTTTAATGCTACACCAAATGGTTTTCCCAGTCAGTCTGCTTATGTGTGTGAGAGTTATTCTGCGAGCGTATATTTGTGTTGAGGTAATATCATTTGATTAAGTTGATGCTGCCTCGCAGATTGGCGGAACAAGAGCTTTCAAAATGCACTTGGGAGTGGTGGTTTGAAATAAAATTTGATGCAGTTGTACTCATAATGGATTTCTCTGGAAGTCATTAAACTGACATATGGTATGAGTTTTTGGTATGAAAATAATTGTAGAGTAGCTCGTGATTATTTTTTTTTTATATTTTTAGTTTCCTTTTCCATGAATGCTTTTTCTAAAATACAGTGATTCAAATTTATACCTTATGTAATGTGCAAATTAAACAAAACTGACCTTATGTGCATACCAATTCTTAGAAGATAACTTTATCGGGGCTGATAACAGCTCTAGTAAAGCACAGTTAAAAAACATTCAAGGATTTCTGAATAAGTTGAGGAGGTGCCATTTTCTGATATCAGCCACTGTTTTTTTTTAATGTAAAAAGTTTATTTGTAACGATGAAAAAAGGTTTAAAATATTTTGTTGTGCCTAACAGCGATTAGGTTATCTTCTCAAAACATAGAATCGCTTGAGAAGAGTACTATTTAACTGCTACTCGAATTAGCGAACCAAATAGTCAAGTTATAGTTTTGTCGGACACAACAGTTACTACAGCATTGTCTTTTGGATAGTTGCGATTGCGTCCCATTGAAGATTATCAAATATGGCGATGGACATTAAAAGGCTAAAACCACAAGTTCTTTTAATAGTCGTTGTTTTTACCCAGTTAGTTTATTCGCAGAACGTTGGTAAGCTTAGATAAAGATGTATTTTGTATGACATTTTTATGACGATATCTCAATAGTTACAAACGACCCCAGCACCATCTCCAATCTGTACATCAACGTGAACGCGCGGTACAATCACTTGGAGCTAACGTGGCGCAACTTCAACGATCCCAACGGGTACATCGTGCTGGCGGAGGACTACCCAATCAGCGCATTCCAGCGCCGGGTGCTGAATCTTCCCTGGGTGCCGATAACCTTCTGGGAGTATAGTTTTGGACGGGATAAGAAGAGGGGTATTTACTCGGTTAAGCCTACGGAGTCCAGCGGGTGGATCGAGACTTGTAAGTTGAACTGTTGGGTAAGGATCTTTGGTATAATGCAGATCTCTTCTCTAGATGTTACCTTCAACCGAAACGTATTGGACAAGGTTGACTTCAATACCAGCTGTTACGGATACTATGGGTACTTCGTGGATTACAACGGCTCAGTCAAGTCTGTATATTGCATGAAGTTGCACCCAACGTGGATGTCCGACCAGCGAGCCAAACTGGGCAGATTTCGACTGCGAGAGCTGTTTATTCCGGGGACCCATGACTCATCTTCGTATAGGGAAGCCTTACCTCCGTTACTTTGGGACACACCAGTTAATAAGTACAGCATAACTCAGGACGACAGCATTCGAGATCAGCTCCTGCAAGGAGCTCGGTACATCGACCTACGACCTGCGTTCTACCCACTGTTGAAGCCTCCATTCTACGCGAATCATGGAGTCGTTAGCTTCCACCCTCTGCAGGTCATTCTGAGACAGGTTCAGGACTACGCACTGAAGACAAATGAGATTATCATTCTGGACGCCCATGAGTTTCCGGTGGGCTTCCGGAATAACAACGTTCACGACAAGTTGGTGCAATATCTGAAGAATTCCCTAAGTGACGTACTTGCCGATCCCGCCATAGGTTGGAACTCGAAACTGGAGGACATCTGGACTCGAAATCGAACTGTAGTCCTAACCTACAACGACAATTACGTTGCGTCCAAGTACGCGGACATAGTGTGGAGTCCGGTACGGCAAAGGTGGGGAAACGTACAGAACGTGACAAAGTTGAAGGACTACTTGTACGGGGTTCATCAGGAGGGGGCTTCCTCGATGGTGGTAGCCGATATGGCCGAGTTGACCGCGACTACGCTGGGAGCTGTGACCGGAGTCAGTCCGGGGTTGCGGGAAATGGCCGATTCGGTCAACCGTCACGTGACTCGGTGGTACTTTGAGGATCTCGGACCGACGACGAACGTGGTTGCGGTCGATTTTCTTCGAGGGACTAGTATTGTGGATGCGGCACTGTACTGGAACCTCAAAAAGGTGACTTGAAAAAAATAAATTTAGCTACGAATGAGCTTGGATAAGCCACAAAACAAGTAATTCATAGACTCATTGAAGAGATAGAACGGCACCACCTGTGTCGGTACAGCACTTCTCCGAAAATTCACCTTGAAAACAAACGGCAAACTCTCGGATCTAGATAAGGAAAACATTTGTCTACACCTCTACAAAAGCAAACAGTTCTGGAAGCCATCCAACTTTGAGCATCCTTCCAACAGTTACGCTGCTAATCTGTTCTGCCACAGTGACTCCGTTGTCTCTAGCGAAACCAAGCTTCCCAGCGAGTTAAAATTTTACCCAAAGTGGTTAATTTTATAAATATGACACCGCCCTCTCGCACTAACAGGTACTCCAATCTTCAGCGAGCTATCCATCGCCACCGTAACTGGGTCACAACAGATCCAACGAGTCGAGTTGGCTGAAAGTATTTTAATATAATGTCTGAGATACCTTATCTCAATTTCTCTATCACCAGTCAGTGGAAGGGCGTGCTGAGCCGAGCCAACTAACTAACTATCTAACAAAGCTCAGCCAAAGTTGCCACTTGTAGTGGCTCGTTCGAACGGTGGTGGGATGTTTTCACCTAGAAACAGGAGAGGCCCTTTGAGTTCCGCTGAACTTTGACCCACGTGTGAACAGTGGTTTCCTTAATTTATGCTAATTTAATTGATTTTTTTAAATTTGAAATTTTAAAAGTTTATATAAAATGTATTCAAGTCAAACAAAAGTTTGAATTTTTGACCACCGAAAACCCACAACTCACCCACTGTTCCCACCGGCGAAAGGGTGCTCTGCGTTGGCATCTCACGTACACCGGAGTTTTCCTTTCGCATAGCTGGGAGGAAAAGTTTTGCCCGAGGCGACGGCAACGCAGGTGAGATTACACGTTTGTGATTAGAAGAGCAGTTTCGGAAGGGTTGTGTAGGAAAGGAGGGGACCGGCAGGTGTGCTGCAAATGGATGTGTCACCGAGACCAGTGTGCAATTTTAGCCTGTCTGGCGTGGGAGGAGGAGGAGGAGGAGATGTGACACGTGGCTGTCTCCGGACTGGGAAATTAAATTTCCCCGAAAATTCCTTGCAACCAGATCGCTACAAGTGATGGAGACGTGCTGTGACGTAGACAGCCTTTGATCGGAATCTTGAGGGGGATAATTAAAATTGCGAAACAGAACGTTTTAGTGAAATGTTATATTATTGGATTTTCCTGAATAAGCTTGCCACATTTTTGCTTATTTTATTGCGTTAAAAAATGAATTAAAATATTTGTTTGTTGGCAGTGAATGAAACACGTGTTCTTTTCTCGCGTTGCCAATCAAAAAGCAATATTATAACTGTACTTCCCAGAATACTAGGCGTTTTTAATCTGCGACATCGAAGGAAAATTCGAGTAATTCGAGTAATTCCATAATAACTCAGTAATGGAGTACCCGCAGTCGAGCAGTTTTTGACAGTTCGCTCCATAAGGAATATATTGTAGAAAAAGGCAAAAACTGCTCGAATGGAAGTGCTCCATTCGTGTATTTCCCATCAATTCAAGTAAATCGGCAGAATGCATTTTAATTTTCCTTGATGCCTTTTATGGTTGCAAGAAGTACAGAGCGGATTCAGAATGTCCGCAAATTTGGATGCTCTCTAATTCAAATGTATTCGGATGAAAAACAACTCAAACGTCAAAATCAGTTGTCAAACTGATGTTGATATTTACCCCATTATTCGACGATTTCCAAGTAGGGCGTCCAAGTTTCCCGGAAAACGGAAAAAATATATTATTTATTCCCGGGAAATTTTTGAAAACGTCATTAAATCTATGTTTTCTTTATATTTGTTATGTTTTTAAAATCATACTTTTAGCTCAATACTATTAATAGGAAAGCACTTTTAGATAGTTTTACAGATTTTTTTGTTCTTTGTTGTGCTTTGAATTTTAAATGCACTCAAACGTCAAAATCAGTTGTCAAACAGATGTTGATATTTTCCCAATTACTCGATGATTTTTAAGCAGGACGTCCAATTTTCCCAGGTTTTGAGTTTCCCGGAAAACGGGAAAAATATTTATCTATTCCCGGGAAGATTTTGAAAAAGTCATAAAATCTATGTTTTCTTTATACTTGTTATGTTTTTCAAGCTTTAAATTTATATAATTAGCTCAATACTAATAATGTCAATCTAAACAAGGATAGCAGTTTTAAGATAGCTTAAACAAATTTTTGCTGTTCTCTGTTGTGCTTTGAATTTTATATGCACCACATTGCTAATTCAAATTAAATTAGTATTTTATAAACATTTTTTTTTAAATTATTTCTATATGACATGACTAAAACAGCTTAAAAATTGGTTCAAGATGTATAACAAACAAAAATGACAACAAATATAATGGTACCAATTTATGTAAAATTTTAGAAAAGTTTGAAAATATTAATTGTAATACTAATGTTATTTCCAGGCCAAATTGAGATTTTGCTGTTAAGTTTATAGCCTAAATAGTATTTTTTTAGAGCTTTAATCGAGCATCAAAGGGTGTATTTTCGCTACCAATGTTATTTTATTTATTTGTTTTGTTTTATTTTTCCTGGATTTTTCAACCAGGCTTATTCTTTGTACAATTCTTTTCAAAACCAAATGAGGATTTCAGTATTAATTTCAGTTGAGTGATAGTGGGGGAAGTGATTTCCCGCGTCTCTTTTGGAGATGGTAGGGGAAAAGTTTTGCATTTCAAGAAGATTTTGGATGCTAATATGTTGTTTTGTTCACCAATTTTATACAAAAGCAACGATTGCAGACGCTTCCTAAACATTTCCACAAGAAACACTAACGTGCTCATGCACAACCCTAGCATCAAAACCATCCAGGCTGGCCGCAAGTCGTCAAAGTTGAGATCTACCTTGCCCTGGATACTCACCCTGGGTCGTCGTCCGATGTACATGGAGCGCTGTTCATCCTTTTCTTGGCGTTTCCAGAGGTCAAAAAGTCCTGCTTCTATCAGGGTTATGTGCATGAACTGAAACGTTTTAACAAGCGGTGACCTCCACTGGACCGAGAAGCACTCGGGATCCTCAAACGATGCATAATCCAGAACCACGAAAAAGGGTTGCATTCGATCGTAATCGAAGTAAACTTCTTCTAGCAGGTCGACCCAATCTCCTCTCCAAAAGGCGCCAACTCCGGGTTCCATTGCTCCAGTTTCACCGTGAAGCATCAAATCTCCGATCACAGAAAATTTCCGAAAGTGTGGATTGGTTTCCAGATCGTCGTAGAACCTGATGTCAGACTCAAATAAGTCGGTTAGTGTTTTGATCCGTTGAATTGATGGTTTATTTGTCATCAAGGACAGAATCTTTGACTCAAAGGCATTCGACATGAAGAACATCAAAATGATCAACGAAATAAAAAATAGCTTTTCCAGCGGACCTGCCCGATGTAAATCATGCCGTTCGAAGCCACACACGGCCAGCAGAATTGGATCGTTTCTGAACAAGTTTGGATAAAGCTGCTTGACAACTTCGGAGGCTACCAATACTGTAACCAACAAAGTCCAGACTTGCCACGTAAATGGCATAACCAAAAGCTCCGCCACGTTCAACGGTCTATCTCTGGGAACCGCGATTCTCCAAAAAGAGGGATAACTTGTACATAGAATATCATAGTCCACATATTTGATCCAAAGAGGATTCAATATAACATCAAAATCACCTTTTTCAGCTTCCAAGCACCGGTAAAAAGCTGCATCGCCTCCCTTGCAAGAATGGTGAAATTCGGCGGATTCAGTGTTCAAATATCGCGCAGTTTCGTTAACCCATCGCTCATTCCACGGTGCTGGCGAGATTGAATTTTGCACATAGTAAATGTTTTGCCCCCCAAACCTTCGACGCACCCACGAAAATAGATACAATGTATTGGCTTTTGCATTCTTGGCTCCTTCCAACACATCGGTTTATTGCACTGGATGCCATGTGCCGTGACGCTATCGACATAGCAGGAACTCATGACATTAGCCCAAAGTAATGCGATAGCTACGCTCACCGCCACATTCAGGTTGGTTTGATTTACTAGAACCAACACCTTGGTTGATGGGTCGAACATGTTCAGCACTGTCTTCAAGTGATCTTTCGTAGTCTGAAGTTCCATGTACTCCGCATCGTCCCCAGGGTAAAGGAGCAGCATCGATGGGCTCGCAGGAATAGTCCCACAACCGTCGCGATAATCTCTCGTGATCACGTATTTCGCCACCCGATCCAGTCGAGGAGATTCCAAAACCGCATGCATGGCGTTATCCTCGTAATTTTCTGAAGCAACATTGTAGAAAACACAAGTGAACGCACCTGGCTTGATGCTGATTTCGTACTCTATTATTCGCAAAATGTAGTCCAGCGCTTCCAAGCTGTAATTTATGGGGACACTTTCGTGGTGATTGGATGAAGTTACGTGTGAATTAAAAAGGAGCAAAAGGGCACATCCGACAAGCTCCATGTTTGATGGAGGTCTGACATTAGCTGGAATTACTTTAACATGTAAAATCAATATCACAGAGGTTTGATTTCATTTTTCCTCGTCTAAATCTCATTAGATAATGTATTTGCACGGTGAATTTTTTCGAGAACTCAGAGATAAAAAAATTCGGTATGTCTGATATTTGGCACTGGGAAAGAAGGGCTCTTTCCTGAAATTTTTCGGGGTGTACCGAAATATTTCGTCGGGGGGTCTAGAACAACTTTTTTTTGAAGATTATTTTTCGATTTAATGGGATATTTGTTCAAAAAAATCACAAAAAATCGGTGCATTCATGTTGATATCACTCAAATTTCTTATGAATATGCCTTGGGGACTCTTACCAACTATATCTGCCCAATATTTGACCTCCAATAAAAAAAATCGAACCAAACATACCTGTTTGGCTGTTTATTACCCAATAGATTCAAAAAATATTTGTTCAATCTTTTGCCACATCACACTATAACATTTTGAAACATTTTAAAATCAATCACACTGTAGAGAACAGTTTTTTGAACAAGTTCCAGTTTTGGTTCAATATAAGCAGCGATATGCCCAATTTCCTGAAATAAATAGTGCACTTTCTCCAAAATTTCTTAATTGAACTACCTTTCAAGTGAAGGGCACTGTGTACTGAGTTCTGTAATGAATGCTATCAAATTAATTTCATGAATTTCGTCAAAACTTGTTATGATTTTCGAAATTTCATGCAAAAACAAGTTTGACATTATTTTTTAATGCAAAATTGAATTTGCAATCGAAAAGTACTTTACAGATTTTTTGATAAAGGGCTCCGTTTTCAAGATAAAGCCACTGAAAGTTTGATTTTAGCGAAATATTTGCAGTTTTCAATTTTTAAAAATAGTGACCATGAGTGACCATTTCTAAAAATATTTATTTTATAAAATTTGCTTTTGTGACAAAATTGAAGATAACCACCAATCTAATTTTCGACGATATCTCAGCAAATAATGGTCCGATTATCAATGTTAAAACATGAAACATTCGTGAAATTTTCCGATCTTTTCGAAAAAAATATTTTGAAATTTTTAAATCAAAACTAACATTTTAAAAGGGCCAAACATTTAATATTACGACCATTTAAAATGCTAATCTTGATTTAAAAATTTTCAAAATATTTTTTTGAAAAGATCGGAAAATTTCACGAATTTTTCATCTATTAACATTGAAAATCGGACCATTAGTTGCTGAGATATGGTCATTAGAAAATGGTGGATTGTTTTGGTGAGATTAAGAAAACTTCAATTTTCGTGTTTCTTTTTCTTAAAGCGGCTCTATCTCAGCAACCCGAGGTCCAATCTTCAATGTCTCTTTGACAATTTTATAGCAAATTTTCTGAACTTTTAAAAAAAAAATTTTTAGAAATGGTCACTTATGGCCACTATTTTTAAAAATTGAAAAACTGCAAATATTTCGCTAAAATCAAACTTTCGGTGGCTATATCCTGAAAACGGAGCCCTTTATCAAAAAATGTGTAGAGTACTTTTCGATTGCAAATTCAACTTTGCACTAAAAAATAATGTCAAACTAGTTTTTGCATGAAATTCCGATTTTTTCCAAAAATCACTGTTTTTTTCAAAAATTCATAACATGGCGGCAGATTTTTTGACCATGTTTCTCTATGGCTCAAAAGTTGCGGATTGTTGTCCTCTAAAACATATCAAAAAATCTCTAAAATCAAAAAAATACGTATTTTGGGAAAATGAGTTTTAGTGAAAAAAAAGTTGATAAAAAAATGTGCAATTTTTTTTCCGTGTACCTATTTTTTTCTCAAAAGTCTTCAACAATACCTACAACTTTGCCGAAGACACTAAATTGATCAGAAAATTCACTCAAAAGTTACAGCTGTTTGAATATTTACATACCATTTTTGTATGGACAGCAGCCAAAATTGTATGGAGACTTGTATGGATGCACCAATCACATAAAATAGCTTATTTGGTCATAGGGAAGGTCCCCACAAAGTTTGAGCCAAATCAAAAAATGCAAAAAATTAAAATGGTCGAAATCGGCCGTTTTCGTAGAGAGTTGCTCATGTATAAAAAAAAAGTTTTTTGCAAATCAAGTTTTAGTGACAAAAAGTTAAATAAAAAACCACAAAGAAAATTTTACCGAGTACCATTTTTTCAGTGTAGTCCATATCCATACCTACAACTTTGCTGAAGACACCGAATCGATAAAAAAAATCCTTCAAAAGATTCAGATTTTTGAAATTTCATGCATCATTTTTGTATGGACAGCCAAATTTGTTTGGAAAATTATATGGACAAACTAATGATGCGAAATGGCTTCTTTGGGCATACCGAAGGCACCAAAAAAGTTTCAGTCGGATTAAAAAATACAAAAATTAAAATTCAAAAAAAAGACCGATTTCATAGAGAACTGCTCATGTATTAAGAATACAACTATCAGTGATAAAAAAAAAATCATATTTAAAAATCAGTATGAAAAAATGGCATATTTTAACTTTGTTTGCTCGAATGGATTGGTCTGGCAACACTTGCTGGATGCGGTCGAGTCTAAAATCGCGGTCGTATGTTTCTAGATTTTGTGCTGCTGAAAAGCGAGTTTTGGTTCAAAAGTGATGTCAATCGACGCGGAATCTGTTCGTGAATACGGAAATAATGAAGTTTTTGAGCAAATTGTGGATTTGAAGTGTTTTCTGGCCAAAATATTTTTGGCTCGTGGAATGGCGTCGACGAAATAATTTGGCGTTTTCAGAGCATTGCAGTTGCTTGGTGCCTGCCTTCAGTGCTCGTGTGCGTGTTGCACATGGGGGCCTGACAGAGAGGCTCGAGATTTAGGGTGGTCCTTGGACCTAAGCTTTAAAATAGAATCTGCAAGAAATTCTGGTGCAGTGAGTTATAAAATATAAAATAAGGAAAATAATAGTGCGCGTTGTGTTTAGTGTATCAGAATGAGTAGTGGCTGAAAGGGCAAACCGAAATATAGAAAAGAGCCAAAAGCAGAGAGCAATCACAAGAGTGCCGTGTGTGAAGTCGGCGAACACATGATTGTATTGGTTGGAAGAAAACCGATGATACTCAGTGCCGTTCAGTTGTAGTCGTGCGATGGTGCTTACACGGGGGAGAGAACGAGAAAGCGTTGCTACCACAACACAACATCAGCAGTGCAGTGCATCAAGTTAATTTCATTTTTAAAGAGTTTTAATTGCCCAATCATTTTTGTTTTTGTTGTTGCTGATTCAAAAACTTCCATAGAGATATGTCAAGAAAGAGGTCAAGTTTAGTTCTAGAAGTATTATTCCAATGTGATGAGTGGGTGTACGACATGCTCTGCCTACGTAGTGTGTTGGGGGTGCTTACAAAATCAATCAATTGGTCATCTCTATGCGAAAGAGATTTGTGCTTCATATGTTAAGCAGTGAGATCTATTTTTCGAAACGGTTGTAGAGGTGGAATGGAAACAGAAAAGAAATGGTAGTGATTTAACGTAAAAAGTGTGTGACATATCGGGATCAAATAGTTTGAGTGAAAACATAAGTGTTTTTGTGAATGAATGATGTTCAAAGAAGAAGAGCATGTTGATCGATGGTTGGAGTTCTGACTAAGTAAAAAATGTGGTCTGAGGGTAGGGTTTACTTGCCACAATGTTGTGAATGATGGCGAAACAAGCACTTGTGAAAAGATTTTCGGGTGAGTTCGTTTCATGTCGTGTGCGCGCGTGTGTGTGTGTGTGTGTGTGTGTGTGTGTGGTAGAGAGAGAGAGAGAAAGAGAGAGAGAGAGAGAGAGAGAGAAAGAGAGAGAGAGAGAAAGAGAGAGAGAGAGAGAGAGAGAGAGAGAGAGAGAGAGAGAGAGAGAGAGAGAGAGAGACCGCGTTTATAATGTTTTTTTTTTAAAATAAATCTGTATCGCCGTAGGGTTTTGTGCACTCAGTCGGTTCGCGTCGTGTCCGTCGCGTTTGATTTTCGTCGCTGACGATTTGTTTGATTCTGAATTGACACCCGGTTCTGTGCCCTCTGCCGGTTTGCGTCGCGGCCGTCGCGCTTGATTTTTTTTGGTACGGTTCTTGATACGATGCGCGGGCGATTTTCCAGTAAAGCGGTTCATTTGAAATGAATAGTTGATTTCGGGCGAGCTCGTTTCATGGCGGTTTTTTGTAAAATTTAGGGTATTTTGCAGTTAAAATTCGTTGATTTTAGAAATTTTGTCATCGACGCATTATTGATTCAAAACCGGTTATTGATTTTGTTAATTTTGTTTTCACGATGTCACGATATCAATAGATTTTGTTTCGTTTTGTAGTGTTTTCGTGTTATTCGCTAGCATTTTAAGTACACGTGACTAGACCTTTCCTTAGCATCGCAGCTCGTAAGGCAGGGTGATAAATATTATTTCAACGTGATTATTCACGCCATTTCTATAGCGTCGCAGACTATCCCAATCGTACGCCATACGTATAATTTAATAATCAAGTATGTAAACCGCTCCAAATTAACTTACTTAGGTTAATATTTTACCCTTTAATTACATATCGTTTTGGTTTTATCTTTCCACAGCCGGCTGTCTAAGATAAAAACACTTCATTAAAAATTTAACAACAGTTAAACGGGAATTGTCTCATCCGCAGCATCCGATTGTTTGCCTTGAGAATAAAATATAATACCTTTCAACAAACACTATGATTTTGGGTCGCATCATCATCTTCTATGATGAATCCTGACCAAACACCCTATCCTACTAACCAATTTTCAGGTTCCTGGCGCTCGTGGGGTGTAAGCACAGAGTAAATCAGCTGCCCTAGTAGCAACCAGCGCTAACTAACATTCCCGTCCCTTTAAAATCGAGATCTACAAACTGACATGGCGGGCGCCGTTGGTGGCCAATGACTGTTACCTATTCGCAACTGATCTAGTTTTAGCAATCATGGTGTTTTGTCTTTTCAGCGCATTCATACATGCTGTTGATAAGGGAAACACCACTTGATCGTCGAAGCCTATGATCGGTAGGGCTGAAGGGATATTACGGTTCTGTTCAGCAACGGAGGGGCAACCATGGGTGGTCTCTCATGCTCATGCTCATGCTATTTTAACTTTGTTTGCTCGAATGTCTTCCTAAGCCAAATGAAAAACATCGAAAAATTACGGAATTCCTGCCTGTAAAAATAAAAAAAAATATTGTAACCACCCTACTGGAATTCATTCAAGAATCATGAATATTTAATTAACAATCAGAAAACATTTATCAAAAGATTAAAATAATGCTTTAAATCTCTGGAAACTTTAGTGCCATTTTTAATCTAAACCCTCACAATGCAAGTAATAGTAGTTGAAAAATAGCACCAGTTAAGCAGAGGCACGTCCATCTCTCGGAGAGATGAATTTTTAAGCAGTACGATGACAAACGATCCGATTTAACTGGGAATCCAGCTATCGTAGTTTTTCAGCCACAAAAAACCATCCTGACATATTTTTCCCTGTGCAAATATACACACGGAATAAAAACTCAACTGTCAGAGTTGAAAGTTTTGCACTTTTTTCCATCGCTTCTTAGTAAATGTCTGGAGGAAGCTTTAACCACGGCGTACTTCTAATTTATTCATGAAATTTCTTTTTCAAAAAAGCACCTTTTACCCGTTTTTACCTAGCACACCATTTGCCATCTCGAGGAAGAAAGCCCGGCCACTACTCGCTCTCAAGACACAGGAAAACTCCGTCAAATAGAATCAGGAAAGGAGCAAAAAGCATTTCACTTCCAAATGCTCCTTTGTGGACACTCAACCACCTTCCCACCCACACACACACACGTTTAAGTGCTCATGTCGTCGTTTTGGCGGCTTCTCACAAAATAGTGCAAGGACACATAAAGAGTGTGCCGAGCTGAAGGAAGAGTGAGAGCAAACGAAACGAAAAAAAAGGAAGCTGAAAAGAAGTCCTCCATAAATCATCACCTTTATGAAAGTCTGAACAGGTCTGAACTGGGTGGCACTTCTTGTGGTTGGTTTGTTCCATGGTGTGTACACAAGGTGGTATGTTTTGGTTTCCTGGAGGGGTGTTTTACAACTCGGCCAGCTCGAAAGGGGTTGGAACTTGAGGTTACATCGAAGAAAACTTTATCACTTTGGAAATACCTTGATTTATTGCATTAGAAGTTCTGTTATATTAAAGAAATCTTTAAGTAATATCAGATTTTAGGCAGAAGTCTTTTGCTCATGAAAACTGATTGTGATAATCCTACGGCTTAACACGAGACACACTTCAACGAACATTTTTTCTACGTCTTTATTAAACACTAACATCCTCACTTACCACCACTCGGTTCCCGCTTCAGATTCCAGTACAACGCAGCCTCAATTATGCTGGTCCCCCGCACGAAATCCACCGCCACCACATTCGCCGTCGGTCCCAGCTCCTCAAAGTACCACTTGGTCACATGCCGGTTCACCGAATCGGCCATCTTCCTCAGACCCCCGTACCGATCCGTAATCACACCCCACGGATCCGGCGTAAGTTCTGCCATGTCGGCCACCGGTCTATTCGTAAAGCCGTACGCGTGCCTCTGATGAACCTTGAACAGGTAGCTCTTGAGATCTTCCATCCGTTGCACGTCACCCCACTTTTGCTCAACGGACCTCCACACCACGTCTGCGTACGACCTCATCGCGTACTCGTGATCGTAGCACAAGATAACTGTTCGATTCCGGGCCCAAATGTCCTCCAGCTTGCCGTACCAGCTGATGGCCGGATCGGCCATCACGTCCCACAACGAGTTGTTCAAGAACTTAATCAACTTATCGTGGATATCATAATCTTTCCCAAACCCTACCGGGAATTCCTGCACGTCCAAAATTATAATCTCGTTGGTTTCCAGCGCGTAATCCCGCACCTGGTCCAGAATCTTCTTCAACGGCTGTAACCGCACAAACCCATGATTTGCATAAAATGGCGGACTTGCCGTTCGGTAGTACCCCACCCGCAGGTCCAGGTACCGAACGCCCTGCAGCAGCTGACCTCGAATGTTGTCGTCCTGCGTCAGCCAGTACTTGGTCACCAGATTTTCCTGACTCAGCGGATCGAACCCGTTCTTGTACGAGGCCGAATCGTGCGACCCCGGAATGAACAGCTCCCGCATCCGGAACTTGCCCAAATGCGACCGCAGGTCTCCCATCCACGTGGGGTACAGCTTCATGCAGTGCTCGGACCGGATGGTGCCGTTCGCGTCCACAAAGTACCCGTAGTAGCCATAGCAGCTGGTCGTGATGTCCACCCGATCCATCAGAGTGCGGTCGTAGAAGATGTCTGAAGGCAGAGATTGGAGGAAGGTTGAGGTTGAAGTTTTCGATTTGATTTTTTTTATATGGGCAATTGATTCGATTTGATGTGATATCAACAGGGCCTCAAGGATGACCCTTGCAGCGGTTGGCTAGAACTACAGTGGTTTAATGAAGAACCTTCACATTACTGTCGTATGAAGGGCCAAAAGGCTCACGGTGTCCTCAGGGGAAGACGACAGTCACCTCCAATAACTCCGAAAAAAGTCTGGCATAGCTGAAAACAGGGCTCGCACCCTGTTGGTTGCCTAAAAGGGCGCAGCAGACAGCTGGAGACTGACAGAGGTCAATAATTTTAATAATTTTACAATCCTTAAAAAATGTACAATAAATAAACCTTGTGACGTAGTTCTGGTCTTCCACTATCCGCATCCAGTCTCCGTCATTACAGCATACTGTCCACTGCCCTGACGCCCCCTCCCCAATCTTTAACTCCTGATAAAAAGGAAAATCATTGATGAGAAAAGGTTAAGGATGGAGAGCAAATCGAGCTCAGTATCCCCTCACCAAGATTGGTAGTAAGTGTGAAAAGCAATGAAAACATCTTTAAATACATTGAATACTTTAAATACTTTAAGCACTTTTAAAATTTTAAATATTTTAAATACTTTTAAAATTTTAAATATTTTAAATAGTTTAAATACTTTAAATACTTTAAATACTTTAAATACTTTAAATACTTTAAATACTTTAAATACTTTAAATACTTTAAATACTTTAAATACTTAAAATACTTTAAATACTTTAAATACTTTAAAAACTCTAAATACTTTAAATACTTTAAATACTTTAAATACTTTAAAAACTTTAAATACTTTGAAAACATTAAATGCTTTAAATACATTAAATGCTTTAAAAACTTTAAATTCTTTAAATACTCTAAACACTTTAAATACTTTAAATACTTGAAATACTTTAAATACTTTAAAAACTTTAAATACTTTAAATTCTTTAGATACTTTAAATACTTTAAATACTTTAAAAACTTCAAATACTTTAAATACTTTAAATACTTTAAATACTTTAAATACTTTAGATACTTTAAATACTTTAAATACTTTAAATACTTTAAATACTTTAAATACTTTAAATACTTTAAATACTTTAAATACTTTAAATACTTTAAATACTTTAAATACTTTAAATACTTTAAATACTTTAAATACTTTAAATACTTTAAATACTTTAAATACTTTAAATACTTTAAATACTTTAAATACTTTAAATACTTTAAATACTTTAAATACTTTAAATACTTTAAATACTTTAAATACTTTAAATACTTTAAATACTTGAAATACTTTAAATACTTTAAATACTTTAAATACTTAAAATACTTAAAATACTTAAAATACTTTAAATACTTTAAATACTTTAAATATTTTAAATACTTTAAAGATTTTGAATACTTTAAATACTTTAAATACTTTAAATACTTTAAATACTTTAAATACTTTAAATACTTTAAATACTTTAAATACTTTAAATACTTTAAATACTTTAAATACTTTAAATGATTTAAATACTTTAAATACTTTAAATACTTTAAATACTTTAAATACTTTAAATACTTTAAATACTTTAAATACTTTAAATACTTTAAATACTTTAAATACTTTAAATACTTTAAATACTTTAAATACTTTAAATACTTTAAATACTTTAAATACTTTAAATATTTTGAATACTTTAAATACTTTAAATACTTTAAATACTTTAAATACTTTAAATACTTTAAATACTTTAAATACTTTAAATACTTTAAATGATTTAAATACTTTAAATACTTTAAATACTTTAAATACTTTAAATACTTTAAATACTTTAAATACTTTAAATACTTAAAATACTTTAAATACTTAAAATACTTTAAATACTTTAAATACTTTAAATACTTAAAATACTAACAATACTTTAAATACTTTAAATATTTTAAATACTTTAAATACTTTAAATATTTTGAATACTTTAAATACTTTAAATACTTTAAATACTAAAAATACTTTAAATACTTTAAATACTTTAAATACTTTAAATACTTTAAATACTTTAAATACTTTAAATACTTTAAATACTTTAAATACTTTAAATACTTTAAATACTTTAAATACTTTAAATACTTTAAATACTTTAAATACTTTAAATACTTTAAATACTTTAAATACTTTAAATACTTTAAATACTTTAAATACTTTAAATACTTTAAATACTTTAAATACTTTAAATTCCTTATATACTTTAAATACTTTAAATACTTTAAATACTTTAAATACTTTAAATACTTTAAATACTTTAAATACTTAAAATACTTTAAATACTTTAAATACTTTAAATACTTTAAATACTTTAAATACTTTAAATACTTTAAATACTTTAAATACTTTAAATACTTTAAATACTTTAAACTTTGTTCGCCCAAACAAGGTAGCTGTCCACACAAAATATGGTACGTATTATTCAAAAATTTGTATCTTTGAGACGACGTTTCTGATCGAATTGGTGTCTTTTGCAAAGTCGTAGATATTGATGAGGAATATTCAGGAAAAAATGGTACCCGGACATAACTTTTTCTTACATAAAAGCAAATTTCCGAAATCCTGATTTTACGTTTTTTTTGGAAATATTATGAAGATAAAAAACCCGCAACTTTTGCCAAAATTTTGCCACCGAAACAATTTTTTTAATGGCATTTTTGCAACAAAAAAAAATGCCAAAACAAACCGTTTAAAAAAAATCATAAATCTTCGACAGATATTTTGTCCGTACATCTCTGTGGCTCAAAAGCTGCGGATTGTCACCCACCAAGAAATAATAAAAAAAAATATTTAAAATTTAGTTAATTTATTTCATTTGTGAAATTTTTTAAAATACGGCAATACACACAACAAGTTTTTGCCGAACTAGAAATAATACAAATAAAATCAATACTAATTTTAGGGAGGATTGCTTAGGGTTTGTTCAAATATTACGCCCAAAGATTTTTGATATTTCTAAAAAAGTAGTAAAGAAATTTCTTAACTGTTTGATAATGATTTTTTAGAAGTGAATACTATTTTCAAAAATTCTAAGAGATTTTACTTGAAATTTTAACTAAAAAAAAGTATGACTCGATAACGGTAAACTTTACCATAATTTTTTATGGTTTATGGCATTAAAGTTTTTAATTTAATTAGAAATTACAGTCCTTTACAATCATTAAATAATCCAACTATTTAAAGTTTAAATATTCACTAAAAGTTGAGATCATGAAATGGACATCATACAATCTTTTTTTATTTGCAAACTTTTTCTTTCAGTTTATTGTATCAGATTGCAGCTTCACTAGCATGATTTCTTAGCGTGCAATTAGTAATCAAGTTTAAGTGTGTAATTAGATGACTGTCTCAAATGAGTCAGACTGGCTGAAGTTCTCACCGGTACGGCGTGCTTTGTTCCAGACGCTGCATCACGAAACACCGGAAGGGCATAAATGAATTGGGATTTTCAAGATTAAGTTCAATTTCATCGTCACTGCTCCGACTATTGTATGAATCAGCCGTGGCTTAATCGTGTGACATCGAAATCGAAGTTTTTTTTCCGTAACAGCAAATAGTAAACTGTAAATTGCAATTCTTTCATTTAAATAATCATCAACCATGCGTAATACAATCATTTTCCTACGAGTAAAAAAAGCAATTTCACCTGCCGAACGTAACTCACCCGAAACAAATAAAATCCAATTGGCCGTTAACAATCGGTTCAAAAATTTATATTCATAAAAATCTGTCATGGAAAAAAACAATCGAGCAAAAAAGAAACAGTCTTGCGCGTCATTGAAATGAAAAATGGTTGACCACAAACCGAAGTTTAAATGTGTGGAAAGAATGGAAAACCCTGCGGACACGAGACCATCCGCAATATTGGCCCAATTCGAGCCGGCTTTGAACTAATTAAAAACTCATTCGACCCTCAGCGGAGCCTTGCTGGCCAATCAAATAAATTAAAAAATGGTACAAGCAAGGTAAATTCAGCGTGAAGTGGAATGGGAATCATTACTCGAATAAATAATTATTTGCCAATCAATAAAGGCAATCTCCTATAAAATTAAATTATTTTAATTTTTTTTAATTACTTGCTGACGCTTGAATGCCAAAATGTTACTCAAAACTACGATTTCTTTAATAAAAAGCTACATAAATTTTTCTCCATTATCCTAAACGATTTTTCAATTTCTCGGTTTTGCTATCATCGTCTGACGAGTCACGCGATAGCCAGAACATCTAATCAACCCACTTAAATTCAATATTCCACCTAATCCACCTCCCCCTTTCAACTCACCCGTCATAGTCCACCCATTGGAGTACATTGGCTTGATTGCGACCAGAACCTCCTTCTTGCGCTGCCCGTACTGGTCCCGGAAGTCGTACTCCCAGTCAATTTCCACCATCTGGGTGGTCGCCACCGGCGGTTCCTCCGTTGTGCTGCTCCCATTTCGGACCGCCCCATCGCCACCACTCTCAGCTTCCCCACTGCCGACTTCACCAAAGCTGCTGACAGTACTGCTGCTGCTGCTGCTATCGTCCGTCACCGGCACCGTGTAGTAGAACAACTTCTGCTCGAAGGCACTAATTGGGAAGTCCTCCGCCAGCAGAATGTACCCGCCCGGGTCGTCAAAGTTGCGCCAGGTCAGCTCCAGCGTCTGGAAGCGGGCGTTCACCGTGATGTACAGGTCGGAGATTTTCGGCTCGTACACGCGATCACCTGGAGTGAAAGGGTGAAAGAGGTGACGGAGTGGATTTTACTAACATCACTGAAATTACTCTTCAAACGACAATAACAATATTTTTTGACAAAGAACTTTGTCCTAAGGGCACTGTCTACGGGTGTCAATCCAAAATTTCGCGAAGCGAAAGTGTAACGATTTGTGTAATCGTTTAAACGCTTATATCTTCCATCCAATTCAAGCAATCTGCATGCTTTATCCACCAAACGAAAGGGGAAGTCTTAAATTGCAAGTAGACTACCTCACAAAGTTGATAAAACTTTGTTAAAGTACTCAAAAGTTAAGATGAAAAATAAAAATTCAGACAGGGAAAATCCCGGTCGCTGATTGGTTGAGCGCAACCTTTCCCGAACACATTAATCAGATTCAAGTATCTAGCACTTAGCAAATTTTGCTCTCTGCCACTGCTTTGAAAGCGTCGAGCCGTCACAGCCAAGCGAGGTTATAAAAGAGCGCCGTGCCGCCGGTTGAAGCTCAAACGAGTCCGAATCTTTGCACGAGGAGGATCGAGAAGCAGCAGCAGCAGCAGCACAGCAGAGCCACCGAGAGAAAGGAGAGAATTGAAAAATTGGAAAGAGAGGCAGAGCAGGCGCGGGAGGGAAAATTGCTGGCAACTTTCACACGAAAGAGTATTCTTTAAAAATCTGGTTGGGTACGGTAGTGAGTGTTTGTGTGTGCGGAAGGGAAATCGAGTGGCAAGTTTGGGGCTTGAAAGAGCACCAAATTATCAACGCATACACACAAACGCGGGCTGGGGAGCTTCATTTGTGTGCGCCTGGTTTCTGCCGTGCAACTACCCTTCACGAGTTTGCTCATCCGATCGATCTTGGGGAAAATCGATTTTCGATATTAGTGTGGTTCCACGAACACAATTTTAGTGTGGTTTACTACACACACACACACACACGAGCAAATCCACAGTCGATGGCGCTTTCTTGCTACAAATACACTTGCAACGCACTGTTTGGTGCTCTAGGTGGTGTGTAGTATGTGTAAAGAGAATGAATAAAAAGATCGGAACCCAATTTTTGCGGAGCGAAATCGTTACGTGGCGATTTCCCCTCTTCGCAGACTTCCCCTCCTTTTCCTTCACGCTGATTGGTTGAACAAACCTTTCCCGATCATCCTCTCCGAGAGACGTGAGATTGATGTATCTAAAATCATCTCCACTCAAGCTCATAATTTTCTGACAGCCGAGGAGTCAACATCGAGTGGCAGTTGCAGAATCAGAAGGGACAGCAGAAATTTCCCCCGGTCAACGACGTGGAGAGGTCGCCGAAATGGCTCGGGCCGTCGCAGGAACGGGACGGATTGTCGCTGCAGGCCATCAAGGAAGAACGTTAGGGACCGATGTGGTCAAGCTGCTGATCCCGGAAGGCTCCGGTCTAGGCTCCGGTTAACGGCATCAAGAAGGGGTCTCCGTGTTGATCGAGAACCAGTTCCCTTTGGGTCATGTTGGTTGTGGTTGCGATAAAGTTTATGGTTTTTGATACTGGACATGAAATTTAACATTTCGGCAGTCGTGACCGAAATCCGGAGTGGCCGGAGGCCCCACGGATGTTCCGGTGGGGGGACATTTCCCGAACCATAAGAATTGGGGCAATATGGGTATCAAACTTTATGGTTTTTGATACTGGACATGAAATTTGAAATTTCGGAAGTATTGGCCACAATCCGGAGTGGCCGGAGGCCCCGCGGATGTTCCGATGAGGGGACATTTGCCGAACCATAAGAGTTAGGGCAATATGGGTATCAAACTTTATGGTTTTTGATACTGGACATAAAATTTGACATTTCAGCAGTAGTGACCACAATCCGGAGGCCCCGGGGATGTTCCGGTGGGGGGACATTTCCCGAACCATAAGAGTTGGGGCAATATGGGTATCAAACTTTATGGTTTTTGATACTGGACATGAAATTTGAAATTTCGGAAGTATTGGCTACAATCCGGAGTGGCCGGAGGCCCCGCGGATGTTCCGATGAGGGGACATTTGCCGAACCATAAGAGTTAGGGCAATATGGGTATCAAACTTTATGGTTTTTGATACTGCACATGCATCTGACCATTATCTGAAGTTACGCAGTTAAAATAAATCGCTTATTTTACGCAGGAAGTAATAAATCGATTACTGCGATTGCCTTTTTATTGTGCCGCGGCGAAATTCTGTTTCTGGAAATATAGAATAACTATTTCGAATTCAATTAGAGCCCTTGAAAGGGCAGTTTTAATGTTTGCTGTTGAAATTTACTTTGCTGCCGCCAATTGCTTGCAACAGCCTTGCAAACACATTTCCGCATCTTGATAACTTTCGAGTGGTGAGGGAAAGTCGATTGATTTCACCTTGATTTCTATTGCAGCTCCATTTGCAATTTCCGTCCCCTTAGTTCGATAGGAAGTTGATATTATGTCTTAAAACTATTCACAAAAGAGTTGTCTCATGTAATTATAAGGGAATCGTGGGGAAATTTGGACCGGACATTCTTATCGAAAATTTCAACAATCATCTTGCAAAGTTCTTTGTCATACTGGTCATGTGTAACATAACCACCTGCACCTTTTTTCATTCAAATTTAGTACATGGGTAATTCTCCACCAACTCACACAGCAGTTACCCAGACCCCTCTTCGATTTGCGTGAAACTTTATCCTAAGGGGTAACTTTTGTCCCTGATCACGAATCCGAGGTCCGTTTTTTGATATCTCGTGACGATGGGGCGGTGCGACCCCTTCGATTTTTCAACATGCGAAAAAAGAGGTGTTTTTCAATAATTTGCAGCCTGAAACGGTGATAGAAATTTGGTGTCAAAGGGACTATGTAAAATTAGACGCCCGATTTGATGGCGTACTCAGAATTTCGAAAAAACCGTATTTTTTCATCGAAAAAAAACACTAAAAAAGTTTTAAAAATTCTCCCGTTTTCCGTTACTTGAATGTAAAAAAATTTGGAGCATGTCATTTTATGGGAAATTTAATGTACTGTTCGAATCTATATTGACCGAGAAGGGTAGTTTTTTCATTTATAACAAAAATTTTCATTTTAAAATTTTGTGTTTTTTCTAGCTTTGCAGGGTTATTTTTTAGAGTGTAACAATGTTCTACAAAGTTGTAGAGCAGACAATTAAAAAAAAATGATATATAGGCATAAGGGGTTTGCTTATAAACATCACGTTATCGCGATTTTACGAAAAAAAAGTTTTGAAAAAGTTACTTTTTGCGTTTCTCTTTGTTTCGTCGTCCGTGTCTGTTGCGGGTGATCATGAACGGCCATGATCGATGACGACCAACTTTTTCAAAACTTTTTTTCGTAAAATCGCGATAACTCGTGATGTTTATAAGAAAACCCCTTATGTCTATATATCATTTTTTTTCTAATTGTCTGCTCTACAACTTTGTAGAACATTGTTACACTCTAAATAATAATCCTACAAAGTTAGAAAAAACACGAAATTTTGAAATAAAAATTTTGTTCTAAATGAAAAAATGACCCTTCTGGGTCAATGTAGATTCGAAAAGAACATTAAATTTCCCATAAAATTAAATGTTCCAAAATTTTTTACAGTCAAGTAACGGAAAACGGTTTAAAAATAGGTTTTTTCGAAATTCTGAGTACGCCATCAAATTGGGCGTCTAATTTTACATAAAAGTCCCTTTGACACCAAATTTCTATCACCGTTTCAGGCTGCAAATTATTGAAAAACACCACTTTTTTCGCATGTTGAAAAATCGAAGGGGTCGCACCGCCCCATCGTCACGAGATATCAAAAAAAGGACCTCAGATTCGTGATCAGGGACAAAAGTTACCCCTTAGGACAAAGTTTCACGCAAATCGAAGAGAGGTCGGGGCAACTTTTCCCAAGTTCGTGTGAGTTGGTAGAGAATTACCCATATTGTATTGTATTGTAACGGTACATGTAGATATTTATGACTTTTCATATTTTTTCAATAGTTATTTGTCTATAAAATAAATAAGTTTGTTTATAAATAAATTGTATTGCATGTTATAATTACTATATTAGGCCATGCAAATATTTTTTTTTAAATCGCCTTCGACTTTAGCCGCAGAGGAATTTTCTCTTTTTTCTCGAGTTTGGCAGTTTAGGTTTCAAAAATCATCATTTTAAAAATCATAATTTATTCAAAAATTGGCAATACTGCAAATTAATTTTGTTTAACTTTTACCATACCAAAACCGATAATTTCTAAAAATAGTAATTTTGTGCATTTTTTACTTTATGTGCAATGTCAATTTAACAAGTCAAAGTAGTTATGTCACAGACATAACCGGAATGGCGTAGACTACGTAAAGTTTTGATATGTGGACATAGAGTTTTCCGTAGCTTAATTTTGAAGAATTGGTTAGATACTTGAAATACATTAACGGAATAAGATCGTAAATCGTGAGATGGGCCCCCGACACGTAATATTGAATGTTTGGCCCTTTTGACATGTAAGTCTTGATTTAAACATTTTAAAAGTATTGTTTTCGGAAAATCGGAAAATTTCACGAATGTTCCATATTTTAACATTGAAAATCGGACAATTAGTTACTGAGATATCAACGTTAGAAAATGGTGGGTTGTTTGGGTGAGACTCAGAAAACATAAATTTTCTTGCTTTTTAAACCTTTGCATGGCAATATCTCAGCAACTAAAGGACGTATCAACAAAGTTCAAAAAAGCAAAATAGAGAAATTTTCTCAGCCTTCCAAAAATATTTTTTTCAAAAATGGGCAAACATGTGCACTAATTTAAAAAAATGGAAAACTGTGACTATTTTCAAAAAAGTTACTTAAAAATGGCTATAACTTGAAAACGGTGCATTTTATGAAAATTTCACTACTGTACTTTTTGATTGCAAATTTGATTTTACATTAAGTTGAGAAATTTTTGCGACCAATATTTCGATTTTTTGAAAAAAAAATTGTGTTGATTCAAAAATTCATAACTTGGTCAAAGATTTTTTGCACAACCTAGAAATTTCTGAAAAGTTGGCATTTTATGTCCTCTAAAACATATCAAAAAATAAAAAAAAATTAAAAATAGTGTTTTTTGGCAAATCAAGTTTAAGTGACAAAAAGTTAAATTAAAAATCACCAAAAAAATTTTACCGTGTATCATTTTTTTCAGTGTAGTTCTTATCCATACCTACACCTTTGCCGAAGACACCAAATCGATCAAAAATTCCTTCAAAAGATACAGATTTTTAAATTTTCGTATATCATTTTTGTATGGACAGCTGCCAAATTTGTATGGAAAATTATATGGACAATCTAATGATGCAAAATGGCTTCTTTGGGCATACCGAAGGCACCAGAAAAGTTTCAGTCGGATAAAAAAATACAAAAAAAAATCGAATGACCGAAATCTCAGAGAATTGCTCATATGCGTTCTGACAGCTGGGACTAATTTGCAAGTTCTTTTAGATTTATACTAAAAACTTGGGATTATCAAAAAAAGTTCAAATTGCCAAATTGCTAATCTGTCGTGTGCTCGTAGAGATAGTGAAGATTTACCAATACCAGGCCAACTCCACAATAGTTTACTCACCAATCATTCGCTGCGCGTGGCCTAATTGGATAATCAGCACCAATGACAGCAGCAAAGGTAGCAATCTATCCATGATCACTAACTGCGGTTTAATTCTGCTATTCTCACCCATTATATCAGATGCTATATCACAAGCCGCACATTGAAGTAATACTTCCGCAAAACCCAAACTTTCACCCGCTATCTAATTAAATTAAAGCCACAAAACGGAAACCACGATCAACGTTCTCATGCTATCCAAAATAACAAACACTCGGACCTAGCCTTTCGCCCAGTTGACCCGCGAAACTGCGAGCGATCCGCTCCACGGCAGTATTGTCACCCAACTGATTAGCGCTTCGTTGGTCTCGTTGACTGTTCCGTACCGTTCATTCATAGTGAGCATCGCGGCTCAACGAATCTTGCTCTCTGCTGCTCTCGCGCTCAAACGTGGGGTTTCCAATTTACATAATATGTGCACATTGATGATCGAGGGTGTACTTACTGATGGATATCCACAACTCGCGATGATCGTGACGAACAACAAACAGCGTTGCACTGCCGTTGGACCTTGGCGAGGTTCTACCTTTGCGCGAACGCCGCGTCAGATGACGAGGAATTCCGCGTGGTTGAGCGACGGTCACCACTCTGACTGTAGAACCAGTTTTGCTGGAGTGTTGAGACAGGTCAACTCGGCTGCGTAGAAAGTGAGAAGTGGATGTGGGATTCCGTGGAGATCCACTTTCGCTGAATGCATTTTTTGATTCATGTAGTTCAGGCAATGTTAAAATAATTTGTTGTAGTGTGTTAAACCGTTATCAAAAATCATTCTAATCGCAACTATGAAGTTGATCGTGTTGATGGTTCTGCCAGCTCCGAAGCTCTGAATTCTGTCCTCACAACAATCGAGTATCTGATCAGCGTGGATCCTGGGTATTTGACTGTGTTTCCTACGACGGCGCACCAAATTACACTACAATTACATATTGAATCCCGTTGCGTGCAGCTCAAAATACCTTACCTTCACAGATCTCGAAAATTTGAATTCAATCCTGAGATATTCAATAAACCGAAAAAAACTCCGTGAATTTCTGTCACTTGTCATATGAAAGAAGTTTCAATCTTGTCGTATGTTTCTTAATGTAAGTGCGACAAAAGGGCCAAGGGATTTCAGGTCAGAACGCGTTTGACACAAGTACGAGCTCGACTACCGTAATTATTTGTAATTATAACTCGGCACTTAAGCAACCAAATTCAACCAAACTTCAGGACAATGCATAAAATGGTAAACCAAACAAATCGTGTTTGTTATTGTTTAAATTGCGTGCACTTGTTTACCTTCTATAGAGCAATTCCAGCTCAAATCGGGTTTTTTTTCTGGTAGTTTTGTACCCGACCCTCTCCGATATCAATGAAACTTTGTTATCCTAGCGCTAAATGAGCCATTTTTGTGTAAATGGAGCCAATTGTACTCGAAAATAACATTTGAGAAGGGCACAAGTTATTTAAATATTTTTGTATTTTGCAATTAAAAAATTACTGTATTTCGAAGCCGTTGCATTGTATCAAAAAGTGGTCAAAGACAAACTTGAAGAATATTGGACGAGCTTTCTGAAAATAACTACACTGAAATAAAACTACACGCCACTTTTATGAGATATTTTGATTTTTAAGTTTAAAAGAAAAAAATTAAGGTGATGTCACGATTTTTTTTTCGTTCAAATTTTTTGAGGAAATAGCCTAAAAAGTTACAAAAAGACTCACGAAAAATGCAGGATGTCTCTCCTAAAAAAATACAAAAATCTTTTACTAAAACTGTTGTTTTGAAAAGTGGTCTAAACGTCAAAATTTTTAAAAATCGGTAGGGCGTCATCCATAAAGTATGTCACGCTAAAATCCGTCAAAATTTTGATTATTTTGATTGCACACACAGAACGCTTAACGAAAGTAGCCTAAGCCATCTTTTCACTTGCGCAAATGTTTTCACAGTGCTTAAAATATAAAATTGCTTCCAACTGCACATTCCCTTGTACATGCATTAGCTTTTCTGGTGAAAAATAATCCCGAAACATGTAATTGATTAGCAAGCGCATTAAAAAAAACAAACGCTCAGAGTCACTTGACGTTTATACCTATTCTCGTCGAAACGAAAACGGAGCGAAAAGCGAAGGCAAATGAAGAACTAAGGCCTACCACCAACACCACCAGCAGCGCTTGTAAGAGTGAGCCAATGATTCCAGGAGCCTTTCTCTGGAAATGCTACTTTTTGTTAGTTTAAATAATTCTTAAGGGGTTACATACACGTAGAAAATCACCAAAAATTCATATTACGGAAAATTTATTAAATCAACTTAAAAGATGATTTTCAATCACTCCTGAAAGTTTTATGAAGCTATTTCATGATTAAACTGAGTAAGAGACGATTCAAGCTGAAAATTTTGACATGCGCAAAGCGAACTGTCAAACCACGGGTATGAATCTTTAAGCAATTTCAATATGGCGACTTGTATCAGAAGAAAGTGAGGCATTTTCGCTAGTTCTCACTGTTCTGTGTTCTGCGTGCAAGTACGCAAACATTGACCTCACACATACTAACACAAAGCGCCACCAAGAGGCTAAAGGTGATTACGAATATTTTTGGCACTTTCGTTAAAAAATATGCGGTTTTGCAAAAACAAATAACAAAACCAACTTTTAAGTGTAGTTCGACTGTCAAACTTGTGATTCATTACTGATTTGTTCGAATTTTTTTTAAAAATAATAAGTTTTTTACAGCACCCCTTTTCGACGGACATTTCTGTTGTCACCTTCTGGTTCCTTGGATTGGCCATGGAAAATTTCACAGTGTAATAAACAGGGCAGCTACCACCACCACTGTTTCGAATGAGAAAATGATACAGGTTTTTCAGACGAGTTTCAATCCCTTGGTCAAACCTTGTGAGCGTTTTTCTCTGAACACTGAGTTGATTTACGGGTGCTACGATATCTCGAGATGAGATTGGCCAAATTGGCTGAATTTTGGAGTGAAGACTCCGAAGACATACCCCGTGTGCATGACAAAGCCTGATTTTGAAATTTTGCATTTTTAAAAAATACAGAAATCAAAAACTGACGATTTTTAAAATGAAAAACATAAAAATATTTTTAACTTTTTTAAAAATAAACTTTTAGAAAATCGGCCTTCGTCATGCACACGGAATCAGTTTAACGAGTCTTCACCAAAATGTTGAGACGATTTGGTCAAGGCAGTGTTGAGATATCGAGGCACCCTTTTTTGAAAATGCTAACTTCATACAGACAACCAAATGTCTTCAAATTTATTTTGATGAACGTTGAAAATGTATATTTTTATGTTCTGAAAACAGATATAGAACAAAGTTTAAGTTTGTGCTCAAACCAACCTCTGACATTTTTGCCGATTTACATGTATGTAACCCCTTAATGCTATTTAAACTAACATGAACTGATAGCCACAAAGGTGCGTCGCAAGAAAAAAATGCTAAAAACGGTAATAGAAATTGCGTGGGCAACAGGGCATTCTCGTCAGACGAGAATAGACTATGAAAATATGTTTGTAAAATGCTTGTAAAAGACATTGAAACAACTTTTGGCAAGTCAAATTGAAGAGAAATGTTCACAAAAAGCTTCTCTTCTGGTTGATGTACTTGGTTATAGTAAACTTCAAGGAATCCACCGGATTATCGAGCACCATTTAGACACCACCGCTGATTGTGATGGGAATGGGTATATTTTCCCTAGTTACAGTAGAGGTCCCCGGGACCACCTCGCATCAACTGGAACCAGCCAATTGCGTTCGCGGTCAGCCCACCACCACTCGATACGGTTTATGATCGTTTGCTCCGGCAGCAGCGGTCATAAATTACATTAAAGTGCACTTATCGCAGGCTCTTTGTTCTCACCAGCACCGCCAGTTACATCGTAACTGCTGCCAATACATGTTGTATTGTCGGCCACATGGTGACAATATGAACGCCCCTTCAACTGGCAAATTACCCTGGAACCCCAGCATGTAAGTGTAGTGTTTTGGTTAGCTGTGCGATGTTTTTGTTGTGGTTAACGCCGGGGTTTCCTCCTCGCGGTCTAACCGCTGATTGGTAATTAAACTTGTAAACAACCCGTGGGAAAAGCTGCGGTTTAGTGTGATAACAGCAAACCGAACGGCGGTGCTCTATAAACTGTTGAGCGTTGGGATCGAAAAACATCCCGAGCGTATGAGCACGTTTCACCCCCCGTAACGCCTCTCCGTCCGGATCGCTTACCCGGGTATTCCACGCTCCCACACGCTGTACACTAAAACCCCCGTTTACGCGCAGGCGTTACGCTTTTTGTTTGGTTGATTTCTCGAAAACAGTGTAATGTTTTTACATTCTTTTGAAAGCAATTTGTAGATCTGTACAAGACGTATAAATCGCTTCAAAAAGTTTGCAAAAATATTGCGTCGTTCCAGAGAAATTGACGAAATACAAAGCGTAACGCCTGAGCGTAAACCGGGGTTTTAGTGTATGAATCATTGTAACACGCCTTCCCCATTCATTCTAGTGGCTCAGCGGTTCGTGGTTCCATAAATTACCATTTTTTGCCGCGGAATTTCAAAAGAGGAGGGAGGCGTAGCAGCCCCCTCGGGAAAGGGAAGTAAGCTAAAACATTCATTTTGAGGTTTTGCAGGTGGAGGAGGTGTTCTTCCACTCAATTTCCCCACTCCAGCGAATGCATTATTCAAATCTTGAACCATTTTGGCACTCGTTCAAATTCCCGAACACGTGCACGTGTACACATTTGCTTAGGAAGCGGGGCAAGGTTGATTTATGGTGCTAAACCGAGATTTCACTAAACGAATACGTGAGCGTAACGCACCGCGCGTTCCCGTGCCGCCATCTTGCGGCGTGAGCTGTCAGAAAACGTTCGTTAAGAAAACCAAAAAAAACAACTCGTCAGAATTGTGATGAACTCGACGGTGTGCTTCAACTTCAACTTGAAGCCCGTGTCCAAGAAGTCGGTCGACGACTCGTTCACCGGAATCCCACGTCGTACGGTACACTTCAAACGACAAGTGTGCTCCTTCGCAACGCATCACGCTCAGTTGAGAAGGATTAGTGAGCTGGGAATCAAAAAGGATAACGAACGAGCTGAAGCGGTCTGAGTGGCGGAGGATGAGTCGAGTTGGCTCGGTGTGACGAGAGAGAGAGAGAGAGAGGGAAAGGATAATTTGCATCTCGCTTTTATTTGGTGCTGAGGACTTTTGCAGAAAGGGTAATCGAGAAATGAAGAAGTTTCACTCGTTTTTGAATGGTAATGGGATGGAAGTGCAAATTAATGCTGATTGGAGGGAGGTGGAAATTCACTCGTTTGTAAGTTCTACAGAAGGACTGGATATGGCTTGGATATGGAAACAATTGTTACAAAGGAATGATTACTAACACAGTATAAGGCACCATCCAAAAATGACGTACCATTTCAGAGATTTGTTGATTTGTACCAAAGTTTGACGATTAAAAGGCATCTTGCCGATACAACGCAGTTAAATGGTTTTTTGACATATTTAAAACAAATCATTATTCAAATACAATTTTTCAGTAATCAGCCTTTTTCGATTTTTCTTGAACTCTGTTATTTGCCTTAAAGTTTGTGTGAGGCAACTTAATTGCTGGGTTATAGCTCAAAAGTTTTTTTTTTTAAATTCTAAACAAACATATATTGAAATATGTATTTTCGTGTCAGTTAACTTTTTTGTTTATAAAAGTAAACAGATTCTAGAATATTTAAATCCATTTTTGTATGGGCAGCTGGCAAATTTGTATGGCAACCTTGTATGGACGAACCAATGACACAAAATGGCTTCTTTGGTCGAAAGTGGTTAATGAATTTTCACGATTTTACGGACAAAGTAACATTTGAGAAATTTGGAAATTTGCGTGAAATTTTACCATTTTCTCAGAACAATGCTTAAAAATAAAAACACTCACTTAATATTTCTTCAATAATTAATTTTTAAGATTTCAATTGAAAAACGTGATATAAACTTTTGAAGAATTGAATTGAAAACATTCATTAATACAAGAATAAAATAGTTACAACATTTACTAAGAAATGGATGTCTAAATGATGTTAATAAGAATAAGTCAAATCGAAATATTTTCTGAACTATCAAGTTATCATGAAATGCAACGGTTATGATGATTGCAGTTATTTATCTTAGTTTTATTTTCTGTGAGTTTTGTCTTCATTTAATGTTTTTAAAGTTTTTTAATGACAACGTTTTAAAATTGACTTAACTAATATATTGCAAACAGTTTTAAAAAAATGCTCAGATTTAAAAAAAAATTGAAATTATCATCATATAAATTTTTTCCACATTTTCTTCGAAACCTTACTGAAATAAATCATATTTTTATTCCCTGCACAAACAATTTTACTGCCATTTAATGTTGAAGGTAAATACTTGAAGATCCTAACTTCTTAGGCATTTAAACAACATTTAAAATAAATTGAGTCCCATAATATTTTAACATAGCAATGATCTGGTTTGATGGCCTCCGTGAAAATTAGAAATTTTAAATTATAACATAAAATATAAAGATGATTGTATGTTACAGATTATATTTTTCCATCTTGTTTTTTTTAATGAAACTTCTGAAGTGGGAGTTGAAACCTTTAAAAATATTTTTACTGGATGAAAAACGTAGAGACTAAATTACACCGTTAAATGGTTAAATCTTATTTTGATTTCCAACCTAATAAAGTATGTAGAATTCATGCGAGTCTGGGAAAACTTTTAAGATTAATGAATCTAATTTGCTGAAAAAGTACAAAAAAATATCATAGAATGTACAAAAAAATTATGTCATGTTAAGAACAAAAATGCTTATCTGAAAACAACAAAAAAATCCTATAAGTGACTTAATTTGATGATCTAAATTTTAAATTAAAACATAAAAATACTTTTTAAATTCATGGTTTTTAAATGAAACGTGTAAAGAAGGCGATAAAACCATAGTGATGGACGAAAAAATGTTGAAAAAAAAAGATTTATTTACCGTTGAGGCCAGACAAAAATTGTGGATCTTGTTTTGATTTATAATTAAACAAAATAGATAAATTTAAAACGAATCGCAGAAAACGTTTCAGCCTAGTAAATAGAATGAACCTAGAGCGTCCAATTTCTCGGAGTTACAAAATTTCCGGGAAACGGGAAATTTTCAACAAATTTCACGGGTTAATCCCGAGAGCCCTTTGATTTATCCAAAATAAGTCTGACCCTGTTTCTGATAAATATTTTGCATAAAAAATGTTTAGGACAGCAACTTAAATGGTCAAAATAAATGTGAGGATCCTTTACGGCCTTGACTGCTTAAAGACAACATCAAAAAATATATAAATTTTCTTAATTTCAAAGCTTTTTTTTCAATTCGTTCAAAAATAATGATTTTTTTAATGAAGTATTTTTTGTTAAAAAGTAGGTATTATTTTTTTAAATACAGTGTTTGGACAGTGAGTAAAACTAATCCATGCTCCAAAACCAAAAAAATGCATTAAAATGTGTCTCTGTTGGAGAGAATATGATAAAAAATAATTTTGATAATTAGGTTCAAATGAAAAAAGAACAATGCAGTAAATATGTTTTTGGCAAATCCGTCGTGAAACTACTTACTTTTCCTGTCTTGAACGACGAAATAGCCTACTTTTCTGTACCAAAAATAACAGAATCGAATAGCAACACTTTTCAAAATAAATGCTGAAAAGTTCTACTTTTCAACACTCAAATGGGTGCTGAAAAGTTGAACTTTTCAGCACTCAAATGGGTGCTGAAAAGTTGAACTTTTCAGCACTTGTTTCGAAAAGTAACACTTTTCAACATTGTTTTGCTTTAAACGATTTAATGACAAAATACATGAAAATTTTACATAAAATTTCACTCAGTGTGTGTTTTTTGGAATTACAAAAAATGTTGTAGGGAACTCGTTGCAAAACTTGATTTTTTCAGCACTCTTCGTATTTATCCAACTCGGTGAACCTCGTTGGATAAATGTACGACTCGTGCTGAAAAAATCCTCTTTTTGCAACTTGTTGCATAAACTACTATTTCAAGGCAAAAAAAGAAATGAAAAATAAGCAGAAAATCTATTTTCATTGCAAATATTTTTCTAAAACAAATCTTACTGGTTTGAGCTCATGAATAAATAAATAAGCATTGAATTTTCCTTCACAATCTGCTTTTTACTTGAAATCCATTTAGTTTGTTAAATGATTTTTTAATGATTCAGCCTAATAAAAAAAAGTTATTTAGTAGTTTCATATTTGAACCTCTTACGCCCTTGGTAGCTCTAGTGCTCTATAAATTTTTAAGTTTAAACTGTAATTTCTCGAACACCTTTAAACAAATTAACCTTGTTCTTCTCGTTCTTTCCAATCCAATTTTAATTCAATTTGGTCATTTTGGTTGATTTTAGCGTGACGTACTTTATGGATGAAGCCTAATGTACATAGTTTTGTAGTAATTTTGACATAACATTTTTATGGGTATTTTAAAAACAATTGCCTTCCGTGAAATTTCCGTGAAACTTGTTTTGCAATTATGGTCGTGAAAGAAAATACAATACTAAATCGATGGTCGAAATTCTGGTGAACTCTTCAACTAAAAGTCCATTTTCAATATCGAAACATTCCTTCAAGAAGTGAAAATTGGTAAATCCAAAATTCAACATAAATTAAAATTGACAGTGAACATTTATTTATAAGGTAACATGAGCAAATATAGAAATTAAATTATATAAATAAATGTAATCTTAGTCAGGTTGAAAGAATTATATTTCTATCACTCGATTTTTTATTATTAAGGGTAGAGTTTTTTTTTAATATCAGATAATTCATAAATCGCTTGTGAAAATGTTTATAAGTTTCAAAAATGTGGTACTTTAAAAAAATATAAAAAAACAACTCATTTGGATCTTTTTAAGTAATCTTAAATGTCTGCAAAAAACAGGAGCAAAGGAAAACTAAATTTCTAGGAATTCTTGAACATATTTTATCGTGACAAAACAAAAAAAAAACATTGAGAGTGGTAATAGGATAAATAGTTTTGTTTTTTTTGCGTATCGATAAAAACAAATCAATAAATTTGAGAATAAAACACAACAAAAAGCGTTCCAATCGACTTAAAACATTATTTTCTAACACTGCATCTTTTCATCCTCAAGCATATTTTTTACACGAAAGTCACGTTACGTTCGTCGGAAACCCATTCTCGCTGGCAGTTGCCCCGAGGCCTTTCTCCTTCTCAACTTTCAGTACATTTTCCAAGCAAATGGTTGAGTTTTCCACTTTCACGTGTGAGCTTCCCAGTTCCCGTGAATCCTTTCAGCTGCCGTCAGGAGTTTGTCATCGCACTCCTGCTGGGTCTGGCCCACGTGTGACGATGATGACGGTCGGTCGTGCCGCCATGAATGAAATGATGACGGGCAAAAGGACCTATCTCGCGGTGGATGTCAATCTTTTTCCCCTCCCAAGTTGTCACAGGTAGGATGGTGCTGGCAGATATTGTTCAGGTGACATTCCAGGATGAATAGAGATTGTCACGGCTTCAAACTCTCTTCCGCATCTTGAAGTGATGGACCCACACTATCTATTCTTGGGAGTTTGCTCCCATTCAAGGGGTGAAATTGTTGTTATTGTTGTGGCGATAACGACGGTCTTTGAGGGAAAATTGGTTGAAAAATTGCGAGTTGTTGGTCCACAAGCCAGGAAAATAACTTTTTCTGATTACGGAGCTTTACAAGGTACGGGGGGGGGGACTTTGGTAAGTTGATAATCTGCGTAACCAGCGTACCAAAAAAGAATTTGAATTAGCAGGAAAACTGTCAGCGTAACGAATTCGAACTGTCAGCTCGTTTCCATTCACGTGACACTTGTCAGGCCACCAGAGAGGCCTTTTTGTTGGAGTCCGGAGTGACGGAATCCCAACCAACGACAACGCCAACTGACGGTTATTGAATTTGGAAAAGTGCGGTTTTATGTTTCAGTGACGGGTGAGTTGTGTACTCTTTTCCGTGGAAATTTGAATCATCCATTTACTGAAAAAAAACATTAAAAATCATGAAGCGCCGTACACCGTAAATTCAATGGAGGCGCCTGGTAGTTCAAAAAATGAACAATAATTTATTCAACGAAACTTTTTTCCTTTCTTTCACAGGTTTGTTCAACAGGACTTTCAATCAGCCAAATTACCAATTAATGAGGGTAAATAAAAGCCATAAATTTCACCACATTTGCACCCCAAAAAAAACAACATCCCAATAATTGCAAGTTCGTTCACACAATCTGTTGTTTCCGCCCACGTGCCGATAAATTACCCTCCGCTCGGACGTGCTGGAACGTTCGTAAGTTCATCAGCAGCTCATTCACCAGAAGAGGCAAGACCAGGAAAATGCAAAATAATGACCCACCACGATCCGGTTCGGTTGTTCTTTCTTTGAACAACAAACCAGCTGAAAAACGCAGCTCAACAAGTTGGGTGCCAGCCGGGGAGCTTTTCCCGGGGAAAATTCTCACCATTTTTCAGGCCTCCCCGAGCCCATTCATCGTGGGGAGCCCAGGAAATGGTCGACATCGAAAGGATGTGCTAGAATCTACTATTATCAGTGCGGTGCATTTTGCACAGTGGGCCAAGTTGTAAATTTATTGGTCAAAACTTGGTTCAAATTTAATCTTCAAAAAGAGTTTCTTATAAATTCACTTAATTTAATCCAAAAAAGTGTCGAAATTAAATAAATTTTATGATTAAGTTTTGCCCACTGTGCCCGGGGAAGGATTTATCCTTGGAACGAAGCCCAGTAGCGGGCTAGCTGTTCGATGTACGATGCCAAAGGTCGAGTACCGAGGTTGGCCACCAACAGTCGGCAGAGCCACAACACTCAGGAAGTTGTACGTTTTGCAATTGCTATCGAATGTGACAGGTTCGGGACAGTAACGGAATTTGTGCTGGTGGAATTTTGTAGGAAAAAATGACACAGAATCAAGAAAAAAAAACTGTTCTCTACTATTATTTTTGAGCTATGAACACTGTTTCATTTTCGTTACTTTTTTCCTCAAAATACCTCAATTTTGCAAAAATACCCAAATTTTTATAATTCACCATATGAGAGTCAAATAAAGTGGAATTTTTTATGTATTTTCACTTTATTAGTGCTTTTTTTTTGGTAAATATTCTACTTTTGACAAAATACCGTATTTTTCGAAAAATCACAAATTTTCAACATTTTCAAATTGGCTATCCAACGAAACAAAATAGTGTACAAACAGAACTCTAATAAAGTGAAAATGGATACAAAATGTCGCTTCGTCTGAAACCCATAATGTGCGTCATAAAATTTGTAGTCCTTTTGAAAAATACGGTTTTTAGTGCAAAATTACATATCCAACATAAAAAAGCTCGAATAAAATTGAAATGCACACATTTTTTTATATTACAGTCATGCCTCGGATTAGCCCCGCATCTGGAGGATGCAAAAGGCGAGCATAACTTAAGGGGTTACATACATGTAGAAAATCACAAAATTTCATATTACAGAATATTTATTAAATCCACTTAAAAAATGATTTTCAATCACTCCTGAAAGTTTCATGAAGATATTTCATGATTTAAATGAGTTAGAGACGATATAAGCTCAGAAGTTTGCCATGCGCAAAGCCAACTGTCTAACTTTCTGAGCGTTTTTCTCTGAACACCAAGTTGATTTACGGGTGCCACGATATCTCGAGATGGGATTGACCAAATTGGCTGAAATTTTGGATGAAAACTCCCAAGACATGTCCCGTGTGCATGACGAAGCCCGATTTTAAAATTTTGAATTTTCAAAAAATACAAAAATCAAAAACTGGCGATTTTTTATATGAAAAACTGAAAAATATTTTTTATCTTTTTTTAAAATAAAATTTTTGAAAATCGGCCTTCGTCATGCACACGGGACCAGTTTAACGAGTCTTTACCAAAATTTTGAGCCGATTTGGTCGAAGCAATGTTGAGATATCGTGGCACCCGTTTTCTGAAACTGCTAATTTCAAAAAGCTATATATCAGCAATGATACAACCAAATGTCTTCAAATTTGTTTTGTTAATAGATGAAAATGTATATTTTAATGCTTTGAAAACAGATTTTGAAAAAGTTTAATTGTGTGCTCAAACCGACCTCTGACATTTTTGCCGATTTACATGTATGTAACCCCTTAAGCACAGCGCTTATGGAATTTTGGCTAAATTGGAGACATTAGCTATAATCGAATGAAAAATCATGCAAACATCAAACAATTGTAGTGTTTTGGAATCGTGACGTTGACAGTTATCCATTGTAATTAAAGCTACATGTAAATTTTCACAAAAATACGTATTTTTCCTGTGTTTTGAAAATGTAATTTTAACTCTAAAAAAACCTCAAAATATTTGTTATTGAAATGGGTATCAAATGATCGTGTTTTTGTCATGCATTTCGAGTGTTTATTTTTGAAAATACTTGAATTTTTCACAAAACTACTTATTTTCGGAAAAATATTAACATCATTTTTTGAAAATACTCAAAGTTTTCACAAAACTACAAACTGTAATAACAAGTTTTTTTAAATACTTACGAAATGACGAATTTTCGAAAAAAAACACTCCAAATTTCAGTTGGGTAACAAATGATCGGATTTTTTTAAAGATTCCGAATGTAATATATTTTGAAACTTTGAAATGTTAAGAATTTTTTAGAACATACGTAGTCTTGTGAAAATTTTTAGTATTTTCAACACAAATTTTCATAGCTTTCGAAATTTATTAAAATATCTCGATCATTTGGTACCCATATTGTGAAAAACTGAATTTTTGAGCATTTTCAAAAATACGTCGCTACGTGATTTTTTTTACTATTTTCAAAAAAATAAGTGACTACTTTCGAAATGTATGAAAAAATCCAGATCGTTTGATATCCATACTGTAAAAACTAGAAGGTTTTTTTTTCTTGAAAATATTTAGTTTCGTGAAAATTTTAAGTATTTGCAAAAATGATGAAATATTCGAAATGTACGAAAAATCACAGTCATTTGGTTCCATATTGAAAAAAAACTGAAACTTTGAGTTTTTTTTCGAAAATACGTAGTTTTGTGAATTTTATTTAGTATTTCCAAAAAAAAAAGTTATTACATTCGAAATGTATAACACAAATTCCGATCATTTGATATCCATATTACGAAAAAATGAAATTTTGGGTATTTTTTCAAAAATACGTAGTTTTGTGAAAAATTGAGTATTTTCCAATTTGAGTTTCGAAAGGCATGAAAAAATCCTGATCGTTTGGTATTGTAAAAAAAACTAAAATATTTAATATTTTTCAAAATATGGAATTTTGTGAAAATTTTTAGTTTTGCCTTCCTCACCTCACTGAGGCAAGGCTATAAAATCACTCAAAAATTGAACTTTTTAAATAAGCCTCCCAGATATACCTTTACGTATAAATATCGACTCAGAATCAAATTCTGAGCAAATGTCTGTGCGTGTGGATGGACGTAGAATTTTTTTTCTCACTCACTTTTCTCAGAACTGGCTCGACCGATTTTGTCCGGATCTATGTTTTTGGATTTGCCTTCTGGTTCTTTAAGTCTTTTTTAAATTTCATCCGGCTTGGTGCAGTACTTTAAAAGATATGTTCGAAAAACTGTTTTGGTTGATACTAAAAAGGGTCATTATTTACATAATTTGAAAGCTCCGGCGGATAGCTGTCGGAACTTTACGCTCAGTGCACGCACACAAACACTGCAGTGCTTTCAAATGGTTCATTAAATTTATCATACCTAGATGGCAGCACTCAGATGTATAGTGTCTTTACTAAGTAAGCGTTAGCCAAAGCTTTCGTAGTGTGTGGTTGCAAGGCTTTTAGGAGGAAGGCAGCAACCACCTTCCGGTGGATTAAGTAACGTTTTTTTAAATACATTCGAAATGTATGAAAAATCCCGATCATTTGATACCCATATTAGAAAGAACATTCAGAAACAATAATTTTGAGTATTTTCTCGTGAAACATTGCATTTTCAAAATACAGGAAAAATACGTATTTTTGTGAAAATTTTCATGTTATTATGAGTGTAATCGATAGCTGCCATCATCCCGATTCCAAAACACTATAATGTTTTATGTAAGTATGATTTATCATACCATTATAACTAATGGCTCCCATATAGCCAAAATCCCACAAGCTCTGGACCTCTGGACCGTGCTTAACCCCTCGGTATCAAAACCGGACCAGTGCAAAACCGAGGCGTGCAAAACCAGGGCATGACTGTATAAAAAAATAAACGCAAACTTAAATTAGCTATCGAAAATTACTTTAAACATTTTTTTTTATTAAGCTGAGATTCAGCCTCTTGCAGTTCGAAATTTATGAAAAATTACTGATTGTCAGAATCACGGAGAAAAATGTGTTCGTGATGATGAAGAACACAGTTTTCAAGTAGTTTGCATTTTTTTTGTTTGTAATTTATTTGAAATTTTAGAAAACCTCAGTGAAAATTATAAAGACATTTTTTTTTAAACGGTGTTTTGATTCATACACCCAAAGGAAAAATATATCTCAAAATCTGCAACAGTGAATTTGCTGCAGAAAATGTTATATTTTATTACATTTTTTGCAGCAAGCCCATAGATCATTTTTGCCCGCGTGTAAACACGTCAGCGATCTGCAGTTCTCACCAACACATAGAATGCTGGCGCGTCCCCGAGCAACAATCTAGAGAGAACATTATGTTCGCGCTCTGTCCCTCACCATTCATCAAGCGTCCATGGCGCGGTGGTAGCGTGTCGGATCAGCAACCTAGAAGTTGATGGTTCAATTTTCGTTCTGTTAAGGTTTTTTTTTCTGCAATACAATCAATCTGCCGTCGGTAATGTCGATAATTGTCAGTAACGGGCAAAAATGTCATTCCCCTATATCGCAAAAAATGCATGAGGACAGTTTTCATGCAGATTCTGATATACTTTCATGCTGCCATGCATCAAAATCATGCGACCGCCGGTTGGGTGTATGTTTATAGGTCCATTTAAATTTTTTTTTTTCGTTTTAAAATGTTAGGTCTGTTCTGAAATTTCGTAAATGTTTAAAAGAAAACAAATCAGAATAGTTCACATAAGTTTCTTAAGATTAAAATTTTAAGAACAATCAGTAGTCTAATAAAGCATAAACAAAAAATAAATGTAGGAAAAAAATCTCAGCTTCGCGAAAATATTTTTTAATTATTTTGATTTTTTCTGTTGAGTTTTAAAAATAATTTTAAATTAAACAGCCTTTCCCCACCATTCGACTGTGCCAAACCTTTCGAAGCCCGAATGTGATGATTACACGACAAAGCCGCGACCCGATGAACTTGGTTGTTCACATTGTTCTTTTTTTTCGGGAATTCCCCCCCAACCACATGGACAAGCAGCAAAAATTGGACAAAAGTGTTCCCAGCACGGGAAAACGCCGGTTGGAAAAAGCATGCTTCCATGTATTGTGTATTTTTCGTTCTTGGTTCTTGGATTTTAGTGGAAATATTTGGGGTAGCTCCATTTTGGTTGATTGCATGCTTCAGACAAACAAAATCGTTAAGGGGGTTAACTTTGCTTTGGCATTGAACTATTATTTGGAAATATATAAATTCTCAAACCACCCCCAAATAACGGTAACTCAGCACATGCCAGTCCTGCCTGTCCCACCGCGTGTGACCACACAATAGCGAATTTATCACCACCAATTACATTTATTATAAGGATTTCGACGATATGTTTTTACTGGTCCAGGGAGGGGGGACCTGGAAGTCGCTCACCACAACAACAAGGCACAATCATCGTTTTGGCAGCCACTAAAAGGCGTAATTTGAGCCTATCGAGCTACAGGCACCCTGGGAGGGTTGACCAGCTTGGGACCGATTGGGGACGGGGCATGTTTGAGTAGTGCTGAGCATAATGCGATGGACAAATATTTTGGTTGGAAGGCAATTGAGAGTATACGTGGTTTGTAGAAATATTTATTCACGCTGAAATCGATTTTGGTTTTTTATTTCGACATTTTCCGAATTTGACTGAAACTTGATTTTGCTTTGTAGAATTTTTCAATCATATCTTGATACAACCCTTTCATTTGAACAACCTTTTTGAACAGTTCCCAAATGAACACAACCATAGCGATGCCGCAACCAACTCCCAGAATCATCCACGCTGGTAGGATATCGTCCATATCCAGGTAGATCTTACTGTCTACGTCGTCTCTTTCCCTTCGACCAACAACCGCGTTGATGATCAGCTGAATATTGTGTTGATTCCACCACTCGTAGATCCCGGCTTCGACTAGCTTCAGATGAATGTGTTCAAACTCCACGAGGAACGGATTCCGGAATGACATGAGGTACGCATTGAAAGCGTCCAAGGATCGAAAGTCCAGCGCCTCGTAAAACGGTTGTTTTCGTTCGTAATCGAAGCTAGTGATGGGAGCTATTTTCGCTGTGTCATCGTCCACAAAAACACCCATACCGGGTGTAGTTTCGTAAAATTCTTGTATACCATTGACAAATAACTTTCCTATCTGAGAGTGATTTGCAAACCACGGAAAGCGGTCGAGATCGGCGAAGAACCTAACTCCGGCACGAGCAGCATCCTCCAGTGTTTTGATCCGTTGAATTGACGGCTTGCTGATCATCAGCGAGATGATGCGGGTTTCGAATGCGTTGGACGCGAAGAACATTAAAATAATCAATGAATGCAAGACCATCTTCTCCCAACGACCTGCTTGGTGAAGATCATGGCGCTCGAAGCCACAAACCACGAGCAGAATTGGATCGTTTCTAAAGTGATCCGGAAAGATTTGCTTCACAGTCTCAGCCATGACTAAAATCACCAACAGTAAAATCCATACCTCCCGGCTGAACGGCAACAGCAACAGTTCAGCGGCATTCAGCGGTCTGTCCCGTGGAACCAGAATCCGGGTGATCATCGGTATAGTTGTGAAAACTGTTCTGAACCCATCCTGCCAGACATCGTTCTCGAGCTTGATGTCAACACTTTCGATCTCGTGCCTAAATTTATCCATACATTCGTTGAACGATTGCCCCAGAATGCATCCATGGTCAACTCGCATAACTTCAGTGTTGAAATAGGTACCCATTTCTTTGACCCAGCGAAGAACTGGGTCTGTCATGGAGACGAACGGCCGAACAGTATAGTAAGTGAGCAGTCGTCCCGTTAGTCTCCGATGAAAATTGGAGAAAAGATATCCCGGATGCATTCCTGGTGATAACTCCGCACACTTGACCGTATTGCACAGAAACAGAGCCAGTCTTTCACAGCCAAAATACGCCATCTTGTTGTAACGCCAGTTGACACCAACTTTCCTAATAAACAAACTCATCATATGCTTATTGGTGGATAGGACAAGCACCTTCGTAGCGGGATTGAACAACCCTGACAGGGCACTACCCCCCGTAAAATTCACTGAACGTTCCACAACCTTAGCATTGGTCCCCGGATAAATCAACACCATTGAAGGACTGTCCGGTATTTCGTCCAAGGTATCCCTACTCATCTGCGTTCCGTTGAACGTGAGTTTCACCACGTGGTCCAATCGAGGCGAACGCAGCACTTCACCCAGAATGTTGTCAAAGGGACGCCTCGGGGACATGTCGTAGAATACGCACGTGAACACTCCAGTATGGTGCCAGGCGTAATGCTCGACGGTTGAGACGAGATAATTCAGTGCTTTCGGATGGCAACCCCAAGTTGGGGACACGAATCCGATCAGGAGCACCGTTGTCAGCTTCATAGTTGCAAGGTGACTGTGTCGGAATCAATTGAATTGAAAATCTCTTGATTCTAATTTGTCAAAGTGCACTTCATTACTTTTTCGTAGTAGCATTTCAATTCAATTCAATTCAGTTTTTATTCATTCAGTTATCAATAAACAATTTGTTTTTCTTATATACCTAAATAGAGTTTTGGATTTCCTTTCAGCTATGAATTCACAAATTTGCACTCAGTGATACTATTAGAACTAGCAAAGGGGATTGATCCAAAGTAGGAAAAATTTCAACAAAAAAACCTACTACAATTGTTATAGACAGGGGGATAGAAAAAGGAAAACTTAAAAACTAGATCACAGGTGATTGATGTCTTTTGACGTCTAAGGCGGCTCACGGGTGGTAGATGTATTTCATCATTAGCTCGCTAAGAGCCAGGAATTGTTCCGCCTTGTTCCGGCAGGTTCGAAAGCGGGTCATCATCTCACCAGCCAGGGAGAAGAACTCTGGTAAGGTAAATAGATTTTCGCCGGTGACAGCATCTTGTTCTGCCGCAGTGCCACTCCCAGCAGCAGTCACACTTGCGTACGAGCGACCCCACCCTGGTGGAACCGCTGGTTTAGGTGCAGGCGTAGCTCTCGTAGACTGCAGAGGTTGCTTCGATGCAGCAGATTTCTGCTTCTTTTTCTCTTGCTCCTCGATATAGTTTTTCCTTGCGGCACACCCACGATAGTTTGCCGTGTGGTTACCTTGGCAATTGGCGCACTTCACAAGGGACTTATGTTTTTGAGCGTTGTCGTTATCGCCCAAGCTCGTCTTGCGGGGCAAAGTACACCTCTCGGTAAAGTGTTCTTCACCGCACTTCACACACTTTGGTGGCAGGTTACAGTGTCGAGAACCGTGGCCAAAGCGCTGGCAACGATGACATTGTGCTGTATCGGCCGGATTCTTGGAGTAGAATCTCCAGGTAACCCAGAATCCGTCCAGAGTCTTGTTCCGTCGGAGGTCCTGAATTTTTACAGCACCACGATCAAAGTACAACAGGTACAACACGTGAGTACCTGTAACCGTAGTCGTACGCGAGAGCACTTTGATGTCTCGCGGATGCACACCAACGTCAGCAAGGTGTTGGGTCAGATCTTCAATTGATCGATCTTGATAGCCTTGCAAAACGATTTTTACAGGAACATTTTGAGCAAGGTCAAACGTATAAAATTTCACATTGTGCAATTTCAGGACCATTTGCACTTTATCGAAATTCTTCTTGCTCAAAGTAATGACCTGCACTGCAGTCTTACCAATCTTCAAGCTGTATTCTTGCCCTTCCAATAGCTCGTCCACGCTGTCGGCTATTGTGTCGATGACGAATATCGGCGGAGGTCTTTTTTCCTTCGCCGCCGTAGTAGTAGCGCCGCTCCGTTTCTTCGACTTGCTTGTTGTGCCATCGTCGTCGTCGTCGTCGTCACCGTCATCAACGCTGCTGATGCTGATGTCATTGTCATCTCCCTCTTGTTCTTCGTCACTGAGCGGAGTGTACGTGTTTCTCGTAGGGATGTTTACAGTTGTGGATTGCTGCTGCTGCTGCGTTCCAGAATTACTGCCGGAAGGAACCTGGTTCTTCTGGCCACTTTTGCTCAACCTGCCTCTCGTACGAACGGGGCTACGTACCGGTACAATTGGACGGATGTTGGTGTTGGCATGGAGCAGATTAGAGTTGATTCCATCTTGACCCGCTGGTGAGGTTAGGATGGCGGCGTTGTTCGTCTTGGCACCTTTTTTCACTCGGCCAGTTGAAGTGCTTCGGGACTGCCTCGAGGCCACACTCGAGTTCCCGCGTCCCCGGCCGGGTTTAGGCATCCCGGGGGAGATGTTTGCGGACAATCACTTGTAATTTACGACGTAATTTTCGGAAAAACTGTGGAGCACCGAAAACTTTGTTGTTACCGGCTGTAGGGTTGGTCGAACGATGTAGTAGCATTTCATACAATGTAAAACTCATCAGTTTTATTGTTCGAAGTTCACTATGAAACCGATAGGTTATACATTGTTGTGCTTGTTTGCCGCGTCATGCGCCCAAAACACCCCCACTCTGGAGTACGTACTGCGAGTGATCGAGTACATGTCCGGAGCGCAAGCTGGTACGTTGAGCTGCATCTTCTACGACATCGCACCCCGGACTCCTTTCGACAACATTCTGAACGACCTTCTGAAATCACCCCAACTAGACCACGTCATCAAATACATAGTCAATGGAACGAATCAGGACCGTCTCCAGAATCTACCAAAACATCCGTCAATGCTAGTGATGCATCCCGGTAATAATTTGAGCCACTTGGAACGTACAAAAACGGTACGAAATATGGACTCGATCTTGTGGCAACTGGATCCGGCAACCAAAGTGCTCGTGATCGTCAACAACTCTTATCCGACAGTGCTGGACAGAATCAGTGCTGAGATCAAAGCTTGGCACTTCACTAATGTGATCTACGTTGACGAGGACGCCAACGGAGTCCGCCTCAGCAATTCAGCATACTACGTAGATTTGTCCACCATGCCACACCCAAAGCGTCTGTACAGCTACCTCCGACGAAGGTTAAAGGGAAGAAACATTTCCTTTTTTCACGACAACTTTCTGGAACCAACATCAGAACACTACCTTTGGGTGACTGAGGTAGCACGGTACTTGAACACGAAAGCTGTTCAATACCGGCATCACTGCGAAAACCTCTCCGAAACAGCTCACGCTCGCTGCATGTCCCAGCAGAAGACACAACTCGACAAAGTTGACATCAACTTGAACAGCAACAAGGCACTGATACTGTTCGATCCTCTATATCGCGGATTCAACATTTTCTTCACCAACATCCCGCTGATATCAAGAATTGTAGTCCCCCGCGATAGACACATCCTGTTCGTCGTGTGTGGCTTCGAGCGGCACAATCTTCACACCGCAGGGCGCTGGGAGCGGATCATCTTGCAGGCGCTGGTCGTACTGATGTTCTTCGTGTCCAACGCGTACGAAACCAAGATCATCTCGCTGATGATCAACCAACCGTCGGCTCAGCGGATCAAGACGCTCGAGGATGCTGCCGCGGCCGGGATCAAGTTTTACACGAATCTCGCGGAGTTCCCGTGGCAGAGAAACAACTCCGTCGTCGGAAAGTTGCTGGTTGACGAAGAAATGTCTATTTATGACGCATTTCCGGGAGTTGGCATGCTGGTGTCGCAGGACACGGCTGACATTTCCGATGTGTTTGCTTTCGACTACGCACGGGGTCAACCGTGGTACGTGCTGTTGGAGGACGAATTCTTCACTACTTGCGTGGTGTATAGTACGGCGTACCGGAGTCCATTACTGGAGATTTTCGGGTACGTCTACAATGCCATGCTGGAAGCCGGAATCTGGAACCTGTGGAAGCGTCGATACCAGCACCTGATACGGGGGTTGATCCTCAGCAGTCGGCCGAAGGTGAACTGCGAAAGTACGATTTATCTGGATTTTGAAGACATGCAACTGGCTTGGATTGTGCTGGCGATCGGATTCTTTGCTGGTAGCATTGGGTTTGCTGGAGAACTGGTTAGAAAGCGTTTTGGAAGCATTTTCAAATTTAGAAAGAGTTTTAACTAAATGAAGTTGCTGAACACGCATACAGACTACTTTCAATATTTTGAAATTGAATCAAATTGCTACTAAAAATTGAAAGTTCTTTTTGAGCTTACTTCTTCATTACCAAAATCATAGAGATCGTGGAATATCGCTAATTTATGTTTCATAAATGGGTAATTCTCTACCAACTCACACGAAATCGGGAAAAGTTGCCCCGACCCCGTTTCGATTTGCGTGAAACTTTGTCCTAATGGGTAACTTTTGTCCCTGATCACGAATCCGAGGTCCGTTTTTTGTTATCTCGTGACGGAGGGGCGGTACGACCCCTTCCATTTTTGAACATGCGAAAAAAGAGGTGTTTTTCAATAATTTGCAGCCTGAAACGGTGATGACATAAAAATTTGGTGTCAAAGGGACATTCATGTAAAATTAGACGCCCAATTTAATGGTGTACTCAGAATTCCGAAAAAACGTATTTTTCATCGAAAAAAACACTAAAAAAGTTTTAAAAATTCTCCCGTTTTCCGTTACTCGACTGTAAAAATTTTTAGAACATGTCATTTTATGGGAAAATTAATGTACTTTTCGAATCTACATTGACCCAGAAGGGTAATTTTTTAATTTAGAACAAAATTTTTCATTTTAAAATTTCGTGTTTTTTCTAACTTTGCAGGGTTATTTTTAAGAGTGTAATAATGTTTTACAAAGTTGTAGAGCAGACAAATACAAAAATTTTGATATACAGACATAAGGAGTTTGCTTATAAACATCACGAGTTATCGCGTTTTGAAAAAGTTACTTTTTGCGTTTCTCTTTGTTTCGTCGTCGTGTCTGTCGCGGGTGACCATGAATAGCCATGATCGATGACGACCAACTTTTCAAAACTTTTTTTCGTAAATTCGCGATAACTCGTGATGTTTATAAGCAAACCCCTTATGTCTATATATCAAAATTTTTGTAAGTGTCTGCTCTACAACTTTGTAGAACATTGTTACATTCTAAAAAATAACCCTGCAAAATTAGAAAAATACGAAATTTTAAAATGAAAATTTTTGTTCTAAATAAAAAAATGACCCTTCTGGAGACCGGCCCGTGGCTTAATGGCTACGGCTCCCGCCTCATAAGCGGAAGGTTCCGGGTTCGATTCCCGACCGGTCTCCTTGAAATTATTCGACTATAATTGAACTTTGAATATGAACAAAAAAACGCATGGAATCAGGTGGGATTCGAACTCACACCTTTGGATTGGTGGTCAGATGCTCTAGCCACTCGACCACCGAGGGTTGACAACCCTTTAGTGAATTAATCCGTAGTGGTGAAATAATGTCACAAGGTCATTTACTATATAATACAACAATCCCTTCCCAACGATTCCCCTACACACACTACACACCATATTCTATAAATAACTCGAAGTGGTTGGTACGGTATGTCCTCACTTCTTCTTCTTCCCCTGATGATTCCATGAAATGTGGGTGCCGTTCATAGAATCTGTCTCTTGCGGTTAATGCAACGCAGTAGGCCGGGCCGCTTTAGTGAGTGTAATACATTTCGGGGGTTCTCAAAAGTACTGCAATCATTAATAATGACAAGAAAGAACTTGAGGCGTAATCTAACCATAAGTTCTTCCCGGATGCTTTCTTCGGACTGGCTGCGCTTGTGTTCGATTAGATTAGATTAGATTAGAAATGAAAAAATGACCCTTCTGGGTCAATGTAGATTCGAAAAGTATATTAATTTTCCCATAAAATGACATGTTCCAAAAAATTTTACAGTCGAGTAACGGAAAATGGGAGAATTTTTTTAATCTTTTTTAGTGTTTTTTTCGATGAAAAATACGTTTTTTCGGAATTCTGAGTACGCCATCAAATCGGGTGTCTAATTTTACATAAAAGTCCCTTTGACACCAAATTTCTATCTCATCACCGTTTCAGGCTGCAAATTATTGAAAAACACCTCTTTTTTCGCATGTTCAAAAATGGAAGGGGTCGTACCGCCCCTCCGTCACGAGATATCAGAAAACGGACCTCGTATTCGTGATCAGGGACAAAAGTTACCCATTAGGACAAAGTTTCGCGCAAATCGAAGAGGGGTCGGGGCAACTGCTGTGTGAGTTGGCGGAGAATTACCCTAATACCAAGTCACAAGTTAAGAAATGCTAAAGTCATTTAAACATACCATTTCAATCCTTCGGACACCTAGTTTCGAGTAGGAATCTCACAATACGATGCCGTCGTGTTAACTTGTCGTACGTCGCTATTTGACGTTCCGAGAAAAACGCGTTTTAATGTTTGACCTTGAATAAACAAAAACGAGAGCACGCAATGTAAACAATAACACACGCGTTTTGTTTGGCTGACCATTCTGTGCATTTTCCCAAAGTTTGGTTGAATTTGGTTACCGGAGTCCCAAATTATAATTACAAATGTTAACGGTAGTCGGGCTTGCACGTGTGTCAAACGCGTTCTGACCTGAAATCCCTTTGGCCAATTGTCGCACTTACATCAATTTTCAGGCTGTGTCAAGATAGCACGACAAGATTGAAACTTCTTTCATATGAAAAGTGACAAAAATGCACGAAGTTTTTACGGTTTTTGTTGAATATCTCAAGATTGAAATCGAATTGTTGGGATCTGTGAGGGTCAAAAGATGAGGCATTGTGGGCTGCACAAAATGGCGTTCTTAACTCAATTTGGCCCAAAATCGACATACAGTATGTAAAAAAAGTATTTACACCCCTTGGGCACTATGCACATATTGTGATGAAACATCTAAACAATTTAATGTTGACAGAAACCTAGTACTACGTTTTGTTCAGAAACTCATGCCAGACATTTTGCTACAAAAAGCTCATGAAAAGATGATTTCTATAAAAAGTTATATAACAAATACTATTACGAAAATAAAAAAGGTGCAAAAAGTTTGTACACCTTTCGAAAAATTAACATAAATAATGTTATTTGTTGACAAATCACCATAAATCCAGTCTCCCAACTTCAAATAGGCATCCTTGACTGATTTATAAAATAATTTGGATTGAATATAAAGTTTACTAACAACTTAGTATAAAAGTTTATATAACTCTGGAAATTCTATATAAAACTTATCTAAACTTAATTTTGCAAACTTTTAATTCAACTAAATGTCAATATATTACCATATAATTGCTAAATAAACATTTTGGAGTGGGTATAACACCGTTTTGGGGTATTTGTATCGATAGAATAGATTTTCGTTGGAATTTCGTACCAACCCGGAATTACGTCGTCGGAAAATCCGCCGGCATCGAACCGGTCCACAATTCTTAAGTCAACCTATGTGGCATCGGAAAGGGCATAAAATTTCCGATCTTTTGATACCCATACATCTAGGTTTTCTATAAAACCCACGATTTTAAATACCTAGGTAAAAACGTTGTTATGGTTTTGTTTGAGCAATCTGCCAAAAATGTATGGAATTTCGTAATTTTTGTTCTCGTGGATCAAACTTACTTTTTGCCCAGGTATTTAAAAACGTGAGTTTTATAGAAAACCTAGATGTATGGGTATCAAAAGATCGGAAATTTTATGCCCTTTTCGATGCCACATAGGTTGACTTAAGAATTATGGACCGGTTCGAATGCCGGCGGATTTTCCGACGACGTAATTCCGGGTTGGTACGAAATTCCAACGAAAAATCTATTCAATCGATACAAATACCCCCAAAACGGTGTTATACCCACTCCAAAATGTTTATTTAGCAATTCTATGGTAATATATTGGCATTTAGTTGAATTAAAAGTTTGCAAAATTAAGTTTAGATAAGTTTTATATAGAATTTCCAGAGTTATATAAACTTTTATACTAAGTAGTTAGTAAACTTTATATATAATCCAAATCATTTTTTTAATCAGTCAAGGATGCCTATTTGGAGTTGGGAGACTGGATTTATGGTGATTTGTCAACAAATAACATTATTTATGTTAATTTTTCGAAAGGTGTACAAACTTTTTTTGCACCTTTTTTATTTTCGTAATAGTATTTGTTATATAACTTTTTATAGAAATCATCTTTTCATGAGCTGTTTGTAGCAAAATGTTTGGCATGAGTTTCTGAACAAAACGTAGTACTAGGTTCCTGTCAAACTTTAAATTCTTTACATGTTTCATCACAAAATGTGCATAGTGCTCAAGGGGTGTAAATACTTTTTTTACATACTGTACGACGCTGTGCTGTAAAGCGAACAATTTGATTTGATTTCTGAGCGTGGGTTTTCTCAGTTTCAGTCATAGTTGATAATCTTAGATCTAATTCTTGGGATAATCCAAAACTATCTAATCGACATAACTTTCCAGCAAGCGGTATTTGCCCCACAGCCGTACGTCCCAAATTCCGGAAAGCCCCACAAAACACACGTGTCTCGCCCCTGAAGGGGCAACCCCATTTTCGGGAAGACACCATCACTCCGCCCAGAAACGCGTGGTCGACCCACCAAGTGTAATTAAATTTCATTTTGCACAAATTTGAGTGTAAACAATTTGGGGCCCGAAATGTCCCCTCGAAAAGGTCCTTGCGGCCAGACGACTTTCAGCGGGCAGAGAAAGATGTTTTCGGGGAAGGTGGTGGAACGGGGGTCGACCCAAAATGACGACGACGCCATGCTAGAGATAGAAAATAATTGAAATTATAATTAGACCATGTCTTGGATGCGTAGGCTGGCCCGAATGGTTTTGGGGGGGGTGAAATTCTGATTGCGGAGAAGCATTTGATGCTAATTATTCAGAGGATTGAATTTAATTGGATTCTGACGTGTAATTTGGGTGTGTTTGACGGGGCAGGCAGGATGTCTGCCGTTCGTAATCGCTTGAGATTACCATTTTGGGAGGGCTATCAAGTAAGATACTTGAGCGATTAGCAGAAATTGACAGAACTTCTTGGAAAATTGTTAATTATCTAGATTTTCTGTTGATACGGCTTCTGGAAAATTTGCAAAAAAAAATCATAATTGATTAAATGCTTTTTAAAACTGTTGAGAATGTTTAGTTCTGTAATGGCTTGCTAATACTCCTGTTTAAACTATTCATTCTCCTAAGCGTAAATGTACAACTTTTAACATAATCCTTCCGCGACCCTCACACAATTTACTGCTTGACTACACACAGCCCAACATCAGAGGGCATCCGGCGGCAACAGGACCGGTACCTGCCTGTAGCGCACACCCTGCCGTCGTAAATTAACATTTAAATAGTTTCTCGACTGTTTGTACCCACTGCAAATTTAATAGAGTTTCCGCCACCAGACATTTGTGCTGGCCATTTCGCAACACTTCAACAGTGTTGATTCTTCTACAAAGGGTGAAACTACAGCCGTGCAACTCTCTTCAAATTGCCCTCGTTTTGCTTGGTTCAGCACAAAAGGGTAGCGCAGCCTTCCTCGAAAGGATTAAACAATTTATGGAATTTCCTGTCGCTGAGTCGGCGAACTGCTCCTACATAGTATCCAACAATGCCACAAGGCATCACTAGTTTAATCCCCAAATGATTTCCTCCAATCTGCGGAGCGTTAACCAGTTATCACGTCAACCCATCGAAAATCATCCCAATTAGCGCAAAATTCCCCACTCGTGAAACCACCATTATTTCTAACTCATCCAGGTCAGCGAGCACACCAAAAAAAAAAGAGCCCTGATGAAAAATTAACGCGAAAAGCTGTGAAATAACACGTCAGGTAAAATTAATCGCCCAAGTGGGCAAAACGCTTCATTACGAGCATGCACGAGTGGCCGCCCGAAATGCGGCAACCGGCGGAACAAACTTTGCGCCCGGGAGATGGCACTGCTCTCACACACGGTGGGGGGGGTTGCAGAACTGCAGGGGCGTAAAACAGGCCCTGGCAGCGTTTGCTTTTTGTTTGCTCCATTATAATGCGATGCTGTAAATGCGATTTCGAGGAAGAGTTTTAATTAAAACGTGGCTCATAATTGGAGGGAGAGCGTTTCCTTGGTAACGTGGTGCTGTTGATGCGAATCCGGGAGCGCTTTTGTAGCTCGTGGTGGACCAGGGGTGCAATAAATGGAAAACTTGAATAATTAGAACCAACGAGTAAAACAAAAACCTTATTTTTGCAGAAGCACTATATCAACCCTCAAATGCCATCAAGTATTGTTTCTTTGCAGTTTATGGTTTAAAACGTGATTTTCAGGCATTCCTTATATTTATTCATATTTTATTTGATCACCATCGTGTTCCCCGGACAATTTTACATATGAATCAATGCACATCTCAAATTAACCCGAACCATTGCCGAGAAACAGCCCTTCAAAAATAAAAACTTAAATTTCCTATACAAAAATAAGCACGAGACCTACGCTTGTGCTCAAGGTCTACATTGTCTATTGTTTGAACTTTATGTCACCCCTCCCCCTTCAAAATTGTTCCGAAAAATCAGGGAGCAAAAAAAATTTTTTTCAAAAAAAATATCAAAATTTCAATGGAAATAGCAGTCTAATCAACTGAGAACTATCTTAAATGCCTTTATCTGCATTGATAATCATATTAAACATGTTTGGACTCGTTTAAAAATACGTTCTCGCAAAAATAAAATTTTCGTCAGTATTTAGAAATTTTTGAAATCAATGATTGCAAAACAACTGGACAGGTGTATAATGCATTTTTAAACACTTTTTTCATTCAAATGTTAACACCGTGAACTGTAATTTCATTTTTTTTTTTTGCCCACTTTGACTAATTTTGTTGGGGTCATTATTTTGGCCATGAAATAGGGTCCTTAAGCTAAAACTATTCTAAAAAGTTAAAATTTTGAAAGTTGTTTTTTTTTATTATTTGATATACCCTCAAAGGGACATTGCTAAAATTGTCTAGAACTATGGTTAATTTAGACTAATTTCGTTGGGGTCATTATTTTGGCCATGACATAGGGTTCTTAAGCTTAAATTATTCTTAAAAGTTGAAATTTTGCAAATTGATTTTTTATTATTTGATATACTTCCTATGGAGCAATTCTCTACGAAATCGGTATTTTTACTTAAATTTAAATTTTTGTATTTTTTAATCCGACTGAAACTTTTTTGGTGCCTTCGATATGCCCAAAGAAGCCATTTTGCATCATTAGTTTGTCCATATAATTTTCCATACAAATTTGACAGCTGGCCATACAAAAATGATGTATGAAAATTCAAAAATCTGTATCTTTTGAAGGAATTTTTACATCGATTTGGTGTCTTCGGCAAAGTTGTAGGTATGGATATGGACTACACTGATAAAATATGATACACGGTAAAAAATTTTTTGGTGATTTTTTATTTAACTTTTTTTGACTAAAAATTGATTTGCTAAAAAACACTATTTTTAATTTTTTTAATTTTTTGATATTTTTTATAGGACATAAAATTTCCAGGTTGTGCAAATAATCTTTGAGCGAGTTTGAATTTTTGAATCAATACTGATTTTTTCAAAAAATCGAAAAATTGGTCGCAAAAATTTTTTAACTTAATTTTTCGATGTAAAATCGGATTTGCAATCAAAAAGTACTTTAGTGTAATTTTGATAAAGTGCACCGTTTTCAAATTAAATTCATTTTTAGGTGACTATTTTGAAAATAGTCGAAGTTTTTCATTTTTTTTAAATTAGTGCACATGTTTGCCCACCTTTGAAAAAATATTTTTGAAAAGCTGAGTAAATTCTCTATATTTTGCATTTTTGAACTTTGTTGATACGACCCTTAGTTGCTGAGATATTGCCATGCAAAGAATTAAAAACAGGAAAATTGATGTTTTCTAAGTCCTACCCAAACAACACACCATTTTCTAACGTCGATATCTCAGCAACTAATGGTCCGATTTTCAATGTTAAAATATGAAACATTCGTGAAATTTTCCGATCTTTTCGAAAATAATACCTTAAAAATTTTAAAATCAATACTAACATTTCAAAAGTCCCAAACATTCAATATTACGCCTTTTTAAAATGTTAGTCTTGGTTTGAAAATTTTGAAAATATTTTTTTCGAAAAGATCGGAAAATTTCACGAATGTTTCATATTTTAACATTGAAAATCGGGCCATTATTTGCTGAGATATTGATATTAGAAAATGGTGCCCTGTTCCTTCCTGTTTTTAAACCTTTGCATGGCAATATCTCAGCAACTAAGGGTCGTATCAACAAAGTTCAAAAATGCAAAACATAGAGAATTTTCTCAGCTTTTCAAAAATATTTTTTCAAAGGTGGGCAAACATGTGCACTAATTTTAAAAAATAAAAAACTTCGACTATTTTCAAAAAAGTCACCTAAAAATGAATTTAACTTGAAAACGGTGCACTTTATCAAAATTTTACTTAAGTACTTTTTAATTGCAAATTTGGTTTTACATCGAAAAATGAAGTTGATAAATTTTTGCGACCAATTTTTCGATTTTAAAAAAAAATCAGTATTGATTCAAAAATTCATAACTCGCTCAAAGATTTTTTGCACAACCTGGAAATTTCTGAAAAGTTGGCATTTGATGTTCTCTAAAACATATCAAAAAATTAAAAAAATTAAAAATAGTGTTTTTTTTCAAATCAAGTTTTAGTGAAAAAAAAGTTAAATAAAAAATCACCAAATTTTTTTTATCGTGTATCATATTTTTTCAGTGTAGTCCATATCCATACCTACAACTTTGCAGAAGACACCAAATCGATCAAAAAATTCCTTCAAAAGATACAGATTTTTGAATTTTCATACATCATTTTTGTATGGCCAGCTGCCAAATTTGTATGGGAAATTATATGGACAAACTAATGCTGCAAAATGGCTTCTTTGGGCATACCGAAGGCGCCAAAAAAGTTTCAGTCGGATTAAAAAATACAAAAAAAATCGAATGACCGAAATCTGAGAGAACTGCTCTAAGGGACTTTACTGAAATTGGCTAGAGCTATGGAATAATTTTGACCAATTTCATAGGGGTCAGTTATTTGATCATGAAATGGGGTCCTTAATTAATGAAATAAAATCAAGTTTTGAAAGCTGTTTTTTTATTTTGTTATATCCTCTAAGGGAATTAATTTATTTATTGAGAATTTTTGAAATGTGAATAACAAAAAACGTTTATTATTTTTACAGAGCCAGTCGGCGTTGATGCAAATTGCAATTTAACCAAAACAATAACTTTTTCTGGTTATGGAGACATACCAGTTCAATAACAATTTTTGTTATTATGCTGCTCTACCTCACCGCACAAAATAACAAATCGTGTTATTCCTTCATGATTCCTTCTGTGTTATTGGTTTGTTATTGCAACAACAACATAATAACAGTTTAAGATTTTTTTTTGATTTTTGTTATTTTAACAAGTAATCCGATCATTCCAATAACATATTTCGATCTTCTCACAATATCAAAAACTGACCTTCCCAAGTTATTTCCGTCTGCTCGGTAAACCTTTACTAAAATGGGTACAAGTAAAGATGGGTATTATTCCGGCGTATTTAAAACCTCTAAAAGTTAGGTTTAACTCAATCAAATTACTTTGTAAAGGAGTTAAAATCGTAAAACAAACAAAAATTCCAAAATAAACACCGAACAGAGCAAAACCTTCAAACTTCATTGTACTTATTTTTGTAATAAAATATTTATGATTATCATCAAGCGCCTTGTTAGACGCTTGTAATACTCCGAAATATAAAATATTTAAAGCGAAAGCACATCAACTGACTTTTCAATTGGCCAAACCAAGCGTTATTACCTGCTGGGAAAACTTAATCATCTTGTTTCGAACACATACACATTCTTTTACATATGTGTGCCAACACACTTACGTACTTGCAGACGCGTACAAAAACATCAAAGGGAATGGCTTTGCGTAGCTGTTTTAGCAGTCACGTTACAGCAGTGCAGGAAACCGAGCAGACGAATTTATCAAAATGTGCTCATTTTTTCACATTTTCCCCCAACATTTCATAACGACATCCAGCTTATCTCGGGACGGCACAATAAAATAAAGAACGCACTTTGTTTACGAGAGACTCCACCAAACTCCACTCTAACTCCCCTCCGTAATACGTTCTGTGTAAGACGATCCCCAGCTTTTGTGCTAAATTTATTTGCATACATAATGTTTGTCGTAAATACAAACTCTCCCCTCCAGCTCCTCAAACTGCTCCGCATTTTCCTCATTATCCAGGCATCCTTGTCTGGGAGGAGACGAAGGACATCCATAAAAATGGGAAGTCTTTCGAGCACATGTGCGACTCGTCGTGAAGCGTTAATCCTTATTGTTCGAAAGTTCCGTCACCGGGGGTGAATCGGGACAACGGTCTGAAATTTTAGAGCAGTCTGGTTTTTAGAGCACTTATCTAGACTTTTTTTGATTAGGTCCTATAAACATATGAATCACAAAAGCTTGTAGGACCTTTTCAAAAATCAAAAAATCAAATTATTCGCTCTACAGCATTGCCTTGGCGTTCTCGATTGCGAGATTCCTACTCGAAACTAGGTGTCCGAAGGCTTGATTGTTGAGGCAATTGCAAACCTCTTTTTACACCTTAGCTTCCATCCACCCCGGAATTCTTACTGACGACCTTTGGATTGTGAGTCCAACTGCCTACCAGCGAATCCACCGAGGCAGGACCCAGGGAGACGACTCCTACACCTGGACTGAGCTAACGACCTAACACCTCTAGGTTAGACCGGGACCAACATTTACTACCCCATCCGACGGAAGGCGTGATCAGACAAATCTCGTCTCAAAATTTGCCACCGGGACCTTCTGGGATCGAACCCAGGCCGACTGGGTGAGAGGCAATCACACTTACCCCTACACCACGGTCCCGGCTTTTCAAAAAAAAACTCTAATTATGTGAAAGCTCAAATTCTGACTTATCTCTGTTGTTTTGTTTTTTCTTATTAAAATCGAAAATGTCAAAATGTGGCTAAATTCGCGCAATTCGTCAAAAAGGTGTCTCAATTCGCCCCCAGATGACGGTAATGTAAGTTTGGTGGGAAAAATCCAACGAAAAAAGTGAAACTTATGGTCACCCTAATTTCCCTAAAATGGATCCCATTACAGCTCAGCAATTCGACACGCACAAAGAATCACTCAGAAGTCATATTGTCCACAGCTTCTGGAATCAACTCCAAGAAGTGGCACAAAACCTTCCAACGAAACCGGAAACCAAGCGGTATCGATGGCCTACTATATCGGCACAAGCTGAATCGTTAAGTTGTCAGTATACTGTAGGAAGTCAAAATATGCCTCCATTGTTGGTGATGACAAAAGATTAGAGGGGATGACGGGCGTCGTCCTGACTGCCCTGGAATCCTGCTTCTCATCGGTTTTACGTGACGGATTTGACTTGATGCGAACGGAACCAAGGAAGCACAGACAAATTGACGTGAATTTCTTTTGGATTCCGCCAATCAACAATTTAGCCGTCAATTTGAGTGATTCGAAACTCACCACCGCTCCTTTGAATGCGTTTGACAATAGCAATACTTTTGAGATTTCGGTCATTCGATTTTTTTCGTATTTTTTTATTGTGGATTTAGTTGGTACCTGGATTTCCTGGCATCTTCTCACGGTCATTGGAAACGGTCGTGGATAAATCTGAAAAATGAAACTATTGACACTACGCCCCCCGGGGCATGGCCTTCCTCTAACGTGGGATTACTGCTCCAGCGCCTCTGACGAGACAGGAGAAACCGGGACCGACGTTTTACTTCACCATCCGATAGAAGCTCAGTGGATAAGGCGGGAATCGAACCCGCGTCTCATAGCATCATCGGGATCGGCAGCCGAAGCCGCTACCCCTGCGCCACGAGACCCCTAGGGATAAACCTAGGGGTTCTCAATATTAGTGAAAAAGTTCAAGTTATAGAAAAAAATATGGATGAAAATTTTGATTTTTGATCACTCCTCCGACATTAGGAATTATAGTTTGAACATGCTCGCAAATTTTGTATTCAGTCGGAAATATATTATATTTCTTGAAAAAAGTTTCATTTTTAACCACATGATCACCCCTAATTCTGGATCGATTCCGCCATCACGCGACCGCGTGCCCCATTTGTTTGTCAACAAAGCTGCAGCTGGATGGTGAGACGAAGTGAGAGGGGTACAAGATCCGCCTAAACCTTTTTTGGTGCCTTCAGTATGCCCAAAGAAGCCATTTTGCATCATTAGTTTTTCCATATAATTCTCCATAAAAATTTGGCAGCTGTCCATTAAAAAATGATGTATGAAAATTCAAAACTCCATATCTTGTGAAGGATTTTTTGATCGATTTGGTGTCTTCGGCAAAGTTGTAGGTATGGATAAGGACTACACTGAAAGAAAAAGGTAAATGGTAAAAAAATTGGGTTTTTTTTTCATTACAGTTTTGTCACTTTTTTTTATATTCTGATATGTTTTAGGGGAAATAAAATGGCAACTTTTCAGAAATTTCCAGGATGTGCAAAACATCTTTGACATCTTTAGTGAAATTTTGATTAAGTGCACCGTTTTCAAGTTATAACCATTTTTAGGTAACTTTTTTGAAAATAGTCGCATTTTTTCATTTTTAAAATTTGTGCCCATTTTTGCCCACCATTGGAAAAAATATTTTTTGAAAGCTGCTATATTTTGCTTTTTTGAACTTTGTTTATACGTCCTTTAGCTGCTGAGATATTGCCATGCAAAGATTTAAAAACAGGAAAATTGATGTTTGCTGAGCCTCGTCCGAACAACCCTCCTTTTTCTAATGTCGATATATCAGCAACTAATGATCCGATTTTCAATTTTAAAATATTAAACATTCGTGAAATCATCCGATCTTTTCGAAAACAATTTTTGTTTCGATCAGGACTATCATTTCAAAAGGACGTAATATTGAATGATAAGAAAATGAAGTTTAAAAAATTAAGCGACCAATATTTCGATTTTTTGAAAAAAATCAGTATTCATTCAAAAATTCATAACTCAGTCAAAGATTTTCAGCATATAATGTAAATTTCTTAAATGCTGGCATTGGATGTCCCCTAAAACATACCAGGAAATAAAATAAAAACGTTTTTTTGCAAATCAAGTTTTAGTGACAAAAAGTGAAATAAAAAATCACAAAAAATCACCTTGTATAATTTTTTTCAGTGGTGGAACTCAGTCTGAGCTATTGGATGCATTATGGGGTGTTTTATAACGATTTTTCAAAGGAAATATTTTATTTCTTTCGAGATATTTCGATCCAAAATTTGAAGCCATCCAAAATTTCAAGCCATTCCTCGTAGAATCTCCCAATCATATTCAATTACAGCCGTTTTCTCCGGATTTCAAAGTCAATCTCTCTAGCCCAATAGATCTATAACGAAAGGATCAAAGCACCATTAAACTCCCCCAAAATCCACCGCAAATTGATTCCAACTAGCTTTCGGAAATCCAACCTAGCGTTCGGTTTCAATCGATTGACCTCTGCTCTGAAAGGAAGGATCGGCAAGTTTCCCCTTTTACGGTTTGCTGCTAAAAGTTCCTGCCTGGAATCCTTCCCTGAAGAGCAAACCATCCGAGGTGAATGAAAACACAAATTGCTGCTACCATTTTGCTCGTCGTTTGACCTTACTTTGAACAGGAGGGTTAGGAGAGGTTGGTCAGATTGGTATCACTTTCAATAACTACAAATTTTATGTAGCTTTCTTAAACACTAATTTACCCAACGCTATCCAACCTCCCCTATTCAGTGCCGATCGAGATGCCCACCCTCTATCCTCCCCCTTCAAAGCAAACAATTTCCCTCCTTCCTCCCTTAGGATTTTTCCGCGAACATAATCCTTTCAT
>NC_051863.1:175681030-175688530 GCF_015732765.1 Culex quinquefasciatus
TTGCTGACCAAGTAAACTTACTTTAAATTATTATTTTATCCTAGGTGAAGAAACGAGCTATATTTCTCTTTTTGGAAAAGCATTCTACTGGCTAAATTTGAATTCCGCCAAAATTTATGTTGTTTTATAATTATTTATATTTTGTTTCACCCTGTCTGCAGTCAAGGTAATTTTAAACTATTCTAGGGCCCTATTTAAAGTTGTTTTCCTAGTGACGCACGTAGGATAACAATTATTCTTAGTCTATTATCCTTGTGGTATATCAAGGGTTGATTACAATTGACATTAGTTTACATATTTAAGTATTTTTTTTACTCCCTATAAATAGGAAAAACTTTAGCACTGATAATCTCTTATGAAATGTTGGTATCGTAACGTAATATATCTAAATTTGCCACTTGGGTTGCGGGCGTAAATGAAACGTCAAAGCTTTCTTTTGTCCATTTGACTTGAGCGAAAGAAAACATAAATCTAAATCAAAACAATGTTCTGCATGGCGCGAGGATGCAGAATTAAACTAAGTGAAATTAATAACTATCTTAACAAATTGCATCATTTTGCTCTTTATTTTAGGTAAATAAAAAAACTCAACAAATCCAAAGGTGTTGTGAATGAGATTATCCAGGCTTGAGATGAACAGCCGGCCAAATTCCTAAGTTCTTTCCATCAAGATCTTCCAATTCATATGACGACGATCCTTTCGTCGCTCTGATTCTGCAGGGGAGATATTGTGGACCATATTTCGAGTTGTAGTGATCAATTGCGCTAGATTGCTTCATATTCTTCCGATAAACTAACTGTCCCACGGCGAATGACTTGGCAAATTTCCGCGAACGCAAATTGTAGTTGTGACGAGATGATTCACTAGCTTTTTCTAAATTTTGACGTACAAGGTCATACAATTTTGAAAACATTTCCTTTCTACGGGATTCTTTTTCTTCCTCAGTTAGACTTTCGTTGTGCCTCATCAGCTGATGATCTGACCCACGTTCGGACAATTCATGCCCGTGTGTGATAAAAAACGGCGTAAATCCTGTCGCGGAGTGCGTGGTTGTGTTCAACATTAGTTCGATTTCGGGGAGTTTTGTGTCCCAAAGTCGTTGATCCTGTTTTACGTAAGAACGGATAGTCGTATTGATGGTTCGATTAACCCGTTCTACGGGATTAGCTTGTGAATGATATCGAGAAGTCAGCCAGTGTGTGATTCCAAAAGTATCAATGAGCTCCTTGAACTCCTTCGCCACAAAGGGGCTCCCGTTGTCGCTGATGATAACTTCGGGGACCGAGTTCCGAAAGAACCATTGATCTTTAAGGACTCCACACACGACTGAGCTACTCAGTTTCCTCACTGGATGAATCATAACCCATTTTGAAAAGTAATCGACAATGACCAACATGTGTTGATTACCTTTTCGACTCCGCAGGGGCCGACAAAGTCGATTGAAATGATTTGCCAGGGATGAGATGCCACCTTTGATTTCCCCATTTCAGGAGTTACAGGTACGAAAGGGGGTTTGATTTCTTTGCATGTTGTACAGTTTCGTATGTGATTTTAATTTCTTGTGACATTTTAGGCCAGTAAAAACGCTGCTGAATTTTTGCTAAAGTTTTGTCGTAGCCGGTATGAAAGTTTTGCTCGTGATTTTGGCGTAGAATTTCAGGGATTTCGTCAGGTGTCGGGACAATTTTCCATTCAAATCTGCTGTCAAATGGATCACTCTTTGAGGTTATAAATTTGTATAATTTATCATTTTCGATTCTAAAGTCTACGTAATCATCGGGTTGACTCATTACTTTTTCCTTCATGGTAGAATGCCAAGTAGAGGTTGGAGAGTCGTGAACCACTGCAACACTGCGTGACAGTGCGTCCGGGACCACATTTTCTTTGCCTTTCCGGTGCAGGACAGTCATGCAGAGCTGCTGTAGGTCCAAACTCCAACGACTACAGCGTGAACCAACCTTCCACTTAGTCTTAAGTATGTGAGTAAGCGCAGATGAATCAGTTATTAGGGTGAAATGATACCCTTCGACGTACCCTCTAAATGCTTCGATTGACAAAATCGCAGCCAGGGCTTCTTTTTCTGCTGCATGGTAATTTCGTTCAGCGGTGGTTAGCTTGTGGGAAAAGTAGCTAATCACCTTCTCGCCGTCCTTCTGCTGCTGCGTGAGGACCCCGGCGACGGCGACGTCGCTAGCGTCGGTTTGAATGGTAAATTCTAAATCAAAATTTGGGCTTCCCAATATGGGAGCGCTTATGAGTCGTTCCTTAATAGCACAAAAGGACTTCTCGGCTTCATCGTTCCATTTTATATGCTTAGTTTTAGTTTTTAATAAATCAGTTAAGGAGGCGGTTAGACCACTAAAGTCTAAAATGAAGCGCCTATAGTAGTTGGCCATACCAAGAAATCTTCTCAGTTTGGTAACCGTTGTGGGTCGTTCATATTCTACGATTGGACGAATTTTGTCGGGGTTGGTTCTAAGACCTTCGGAACTAAGGAGGTAGCCAAGGAAGGGAATCTCGGGTACCCCAAATTGGGATTTTGTACATTTATGCTCAAGTTGGCCTTGTGCAACCGGTTGGCGATTTCTCGCAGCAGTTGTACGTGGTGCTCAAACGTTTCCGTGACCACGACGATATCGTCGAGGTACACGAAGACGTTTGGTTCCAGAACACCGTGACCAAGCACCCGATCCATCAGCCTGGCCAAAGAGGCCGGACTGTTGACTAGACCGAATGGCATACGTTTGTACTGGAACAGACCCTTGCCCTGGACACTGAAGGCGGTATATTTTCTGGATGACAGTTCGAGTGGTATCTGGAGAAATGCCTCAGAAAGGTCAATGGTTGAAAGATATTTTGCTTTGGGTAATTGACCCAGAATTCGTCCAGGGTGGGGCAAGGGGTAAGCATCGCGTACCGTCCGCTCGTTAATTTTTCGCGCATCTAGACAGAGCCTCACCTTGTTCGGTTTAACCACCGGAACGCAGTTGAGACACCAATCAGAATTGCTGGGTTCGATAAAATCAGTATCTAATAAACGTTGTAATTCATTTGAAACTAGTCCCAATGTTTTTGGAGACATTACATAGGGGAATTGACGCACCGGTGGTTTACCTTTCCATTCCTCTTGGATTTCAATACGATGAGAAGTAAGTGGAGTAATAGTTAGTTGACCTGGTTGGGCAGGGATGAAAAGTTGCTTGATTTCTTCTATTATTTGCTCTTCTTCTTCGGTTAGAACAGAACGGAGGGGAAATGTATTTTCGGTAGAGAGTTCGCTTTGATGATCCTCAAGCATGCCGCATTCATTGATCGTGGGCTGGATGTTGAATTTTGTCCAAAAGTCCATTCCACAAATGCAATCAATGGCTAGCTTAGGGACAATCAAGGTTGGCACTATTTTAACAATGCCGTTAAAATTAAATGGTAAATAAGCTTGGCCTTTGATTTCTAAATTATCGCCATTTGCAGTTTTTACCGATACAGAATTGGTAAGAGAAGGTAATTCACGTGATTTCAATTTTTGATAAATAGATTCTTTAAGCAAAGTTAAGTTACTTCCACTATCTAACAAAGCTTGAATCTTATAATCATATATTTTAACTACTGAATAGGGTCTATTATCATTGGTTACAGGATAAATTATGGTGCAAGTGACAGGATCATCTTCGACATAGGTGTCGTCGGATGCTATTTCGAAAATTCAAGTGGAAGATTTACAATTTTACGCAATTCTAAATTTGGGGCAGTGGACGGCGGTTTTGGTCCACTGTTATGGAGTTTTTTAAGCAATAGGGACAATTATTTGAAGGATAACCTTGAAATCCGCAGTTTTCGCATAAGACACTCTTTGGGCAACGACAGTTGGCCATTTGGTGACCAAAATGTCCGCAATTGTAGCATTGGTTACGAGGGGGTGGACGATGGTTTACTATTCTATATTCTAACGTACCAGGTGCGAAGGGACATGAGGTAGACGCCCTGGGGGTGTTGCTTTCTTGGGGAGGAACGGAAGATTGTTGAGGGCGTCGCTCATTAGTTTGAGCTGGTAGGTTTTGAGTTCTACTGTTATTTGGAACTGAACGATTCTGGGTAAAGTTTGGACCATGGGGTGGATTGGATGGTTGCCATTGAGAACTATTTTGAATATTATTATTATTATTTTTAGGTTTAGCACCCGTTTCCGTGACAACATTTACCGCTTTTTCGTTACCGAAAACTTTATTAGCGATGGAGGAATTTATCGCATCCATTCTCTGGCCAGCGGCTAACAAAAATCTATGTTAGGGATTTGTACAAAATTAATTTGCTTTTTGTAATCAACTCTCATATTTTGAGCTAAAATCGGAAGTTTTTCGTTTTCCGTCATAGGAACATTCATGGTTTGAAATAACCGTTCCATGTCGTGATAATAATCCTTAAATGACTCATTTCTCTGTTGTTTCCGACCATAAATTTTCATCCTTATCATTGTGTCTAAATCTGGATGCATAAATGCTCTCTTTAGTTCCCACGTTAAGTGCTGCCAGTTGAATAGCCGGTTAGTCGACCTCATGGTCATGTACCACTTTAATGCTGGACCTGTGAACAAATGTACAGCTGAATCAAATAACTCCCTTTCTGACACGTGTTCTGACATTGCCATAGTATCAACCACGTTTAAGAATTCGTTGATTCCCATTCCATGATCTTCACCATCATATTTATCGATATTCCACTTCGAGACTGGTAAGGTCCGTCGTGAAGGGTTATGGGCATGTCCGGCAAACGGAACGTTTGCTTGATGCGAATAATTACCAAAATTATTGTATGAGGGACCTGACTGGTTGTTAAAAGGATTATAATTGAATGGGCTTGGGGGAATTGGTCTATTTAAATTGCTGTTGTTATAAAAATCATTAAATTTTGACCAGTTGGGAAAATTGCTTGAATTGGAGTACGGATTGAAGTTCGCATTAAAATTCGAATTGAAGTTCGGGTTAAAGTTCGATTGAAATTCGAATTCAAGTTTGGGTTGAAGTTCGGATTGCTATTCGGATTGAAGTTCGGGTCAAAGTTCGAATTGAAATTCGAGTCAAAGTTCGGATTGAAATTCCCATTCGACTTGTTTCGATTCGCAAACAAAATTGGACCAAAATTATCATTAGTGTTGCTGTTGAAATTATCAAAATTTGGTGTAAAAGAATCACCTTTATTCGTTTTGCTCTCGGCCAGTTCTTTTTCCACCTCCACTAATCTGGTTTGTAGGTCACGAATCCATTCAACATCCTCCAACCGTAGTCTAACTACAGTTTCCTTGGGAACCGGATTTAGCTTTGATTGCAAAGAATTATTATTATTTTCGTTTTGATCCATTTGTCCGAACAAAGAGTTCAAATCGGATGGATCTGGGTCGGGAGTTGGATCGGGGTTAGAGGACGGGGGAGCATAAAAGTAATGGACAAGTAATTTAGAAATTTTGAGTGTCAAAACTTTCAAAAGTATTTGACTTTCTAGCGTTCGCTCGGTGTGCCTGACAAGTATGATTAACTTATGTCCTAAGTGAAGAAGTTTTGATTTACAGCGTGAACGAACTTGAGGTACTTCTCCCTGTTCCAAAAGTTTCTCAATTTCTTGAAGTTTTTCCGAGCAAACGTTATCTTCATCCACTGGTAGATTCGAAGAATCTGGTACTATCTGACTTCCACTTTGCTTTTCTAATTTCAATTGATCTCGCAAAATTCTTTTCCTGCGAACGTAAGTTGGATCATCATTGATCACGATTGCTCGAATTTGCAATTCAAAACATAATTCTTCCGCCGCTAACAGATCACTTTTTATCTCCGTGTAATGTTCCAAAATAAATTCACAAGCTTTTTCAAAATTAGAATTTAAACCCTGCGTTCCATTAGACATTTCTAAATGTTATTATATTTCCAGAAAGTGTACTTTTAATAAAACTAAAAACTAAGAATATATACAAATTATAATTAAAGGTATATTCAAGAGGAAAATATAGCTCACTATATCAAGCTAGGGATAATAATAAGAATTTCTGTGAATTTAAATGAGTAAAATAACATGAAAGATCAAATTAACTTAATGGAGAAGGATAATTAATGACACAATATCATCACCTGAAATAATCTTCAGAAAAAATGACTGTTCAATCAAACACACAATATATAATACAATTATCTATTGAAAATTTGGGAGTTTTCAATTTCTCCCGGAGCTTCCAAAAAAAAAAGTGCCAAATTTCGGCTCAAAATTGGTACTTTTTATGGTATTTATTTAACGTTGGGCGCCAGTGAAACTACTTAAAGGTTTCTCAGGGTCATACTAACCGAAGTTAGAGAAATATAGAGAATTAAGTGGTACTAAATGGGATTTATATTTAAACATTTTACAGAGTAGAGAGGAGGGGGGGGGGGGGGGGGGGGAATCTCACCCAACTTTACATGCTCGACCTCCTCGTCAGCCGCAACGGCGTCAAGCGGGCCCGCTTGGCCTCCAACCCGACCGGGTGAGGACTTTGGTACACGTGGTGGCGATCCGGGGCGACGTTCAGTCACGTCCCAGCCCACGTGTTGAGACAGCTGCCGGTGGCGTCCACTTACTCGGGGTGTTGGCTGGCCCCTACAGACTCACCACGTTGATCCGGAACGGTGCAGCCCTACGGACTGTCCACAGTCCTTTGATCCGGTCAGCTGCGCCCACTGACTCGGAGAACGTGGCGTTGTTCTCCTACGGACTCGTTGGTGGAGGGCAAGTTTACGCCCTTAATGACGACGGACCCTCGGTCCGACCGGATGTCCTCCAGCCGACGGGGGAAACGTGTGAGGGCAATACCGAGGGTAACAATGGGATTTCCCACGACGACGGAACCGGAAGCCTAGCGGCGGCACACACACCGAACGATCCTCCAGGAAACGTGCACAATTCACGGACGTTCGTCGTTTTGGTGCACTCTGCTGGGTGGAGTAACGAGTCGGCTGCGGAACTTGGCTGTTGGGGACCCGATGCTGGATGGCGTCGATAGCTGGGCCCTGCGATGATCACGTCCTCGGCCCACGTGGTTCGAAAGCAGAATTCGGGGCTTCAAACCGTTTGGGGACTCCGAACTCCGACCGCAAACCTGGAGTCACTTTTAATCGCGTACGGGGTGATACGTACACCCGGGAGATTCCGAAACACTTGCCGCGCTATGTACGTTTAAAAGATTACCTAGCCGAGGTTAAAATAAAACTCAGGTTAGACAAAAGTCGAGAAGCGTGTGACGATTGATTACCAAAAAGAGAGCGCTCAATTCGCACGACGGCGCTTATATACTCCGCGGCCTCCTCCTCGTCGGCGTGGCCGTCGTCACGTGCTTTTTCCACCCAAAGCGACGTCTGTCACGGTGACGTTTTGGTCGAGCGGGCATAATTGGAGGAGTAAGGTTGGGGGGTATTTCTAGCTGGCATTTGGGTTAGGATAGGGTGGATCAACTTATCGTTTATTAATATTTATAGCCAGAT